>NC_043965.1:21427994-21727994 GCF_902148855.1 Sphaeramia orbicularis
AGGCTGTGATGCTCTTTTCTGCTGTGAAAAATAACAGAAATTTAATGTCTGTGGTAAACACGTTTATGAAGGACGCGAGTTGCTTTAAACTGCTGTTTTCCAAGTCTACAGGGTGTATGTATTTGATATTGACAGGGTTTTAGGCAGAGTAGCAGTTTAAGACTGTGACTCATGAGTTGATTTCATGTCACTATGAGGACTTGACTGACTAATAAATCGGTCTAGAACCATTTGCTTATAAACAGGAGATGGCTTTCATAGGAGACCCATGGGAAGTGATGGAGAGGCTGGTCTCGATGGCTCCTATTACCGAGCCATTAGCAGAACTCTTCAGATTGTGTAGCCATCTTTGTTGTTACATCATCATGAGAGATCACTTTCCTGTGAACATGTTAGATTAGATGTGACCCAGCAGGATTAATCAGCCTTGTTTCAGTTTGTCACGTTAATAACAATAATGAGGTAATTTCTGAAATGATTTTTACCTATACTGCTACATACACAATAAAAAAAAATTTAAAAAATCAAATTTCACAGTCCAGAGCGGAGACATGCACTTGTATTGTTTCTTTTAGTTTTTAAGACTCTTAAGCCCCAGTTGTTTGCAGTATAATGGCTTAGTTCTGTTCTGTGACTCCACTCAACCTCACTGGGATTAGTGGAGTGATAAAAGCCATAACCAGAACATCTTTAGACCCCTGCACAATCAGATAACTGAGATAATTCTGACAGTCACTTGCCTCTGACTGTTCTCTCCATACATTAACTTATACTGTTAATTTACATTACACTTGAAGTCTAGTTGTACATTAAATTAGATTTATTAAGTATGAAACAGATCAGTCCTTTTTGAGGTAAATTATAATCGGCTTGCATTTTCCCCGAATGCATTTACAGAAGGTCACCTTGCTCATTTGGGAAATAGTCGCCATGGCTACATTAGTTAGAGGGGTGCACTGATTTCATTAGTGATGAGATCTCAGGAGGATGCTTTGAGGACAGTCAGTCGAGTGCAGAGGAGATAAATGTAGGGAGAATATTTGAGGGGAGGAGAAGAAGCAAGTCTTGGATTTGGTTTGCACTTTAATGACTAATTATAATGAAGCAAACTCTGCTACTCAGCCATTAAAGTTCGTCAAATTTGGGAATTTTATTTTTGGACCCCATTTGGAATGACCAGAACAAAGAGGCGAGGGCTGATTATTGACAGAAAATGTGAAATTTAATTAGCTTAAATGCTTATTGCCTACAATAAAGGAACTTAATGGAAGGAACGCAAAACATTTAGCATTCAATGGCATTTACCCAACAGCCCAATGTCAACAGTAATCAATTTATATTAAGATGAAGGAGGGAAATGTTTATTTTATTTTTATTTTTTAAATATTTTTCATTTATTGAGCATCAGTGTTACATTGTACATATATCCACATGGTACAAAGTGTATAACATATATAACAATCACAGAAGTTCCTTCAAAAAATGCTTATCCCTTATTTTCTTTTTACCCCATAAATCACCCCCTACCCCCACCCTTCTAAGAACATACAGGACACCAACCCACAGAGAGAGAAAAGAAGAATAAATACTAATACTACTACTACTACTACTACTACTACTACTACTAATAATAATAATAATAAAAATTAAAATAAAAGAAATACATAGGTTCACCACTGTTATAGCTGTGCAGTATACATTATGATTTACATGGACAAATAATTTAAGCACAAATGTAAGAATATGTCAACACTGGAGCCCATACAGAATATAATTTTTCCCTAGAAATCCCTAGGAAATGTTTTTTTTATTATTATATATTTTTCTCATTCTCAATTAGGTTCCCTCATCCTAAGATTTGGGCTATATATCATCAGTATGATATGAAATCTGAAAAGTTCAAAGTGCAAGACAAGAGTCAAGAAACCTGCACGTAGACTTAAAATATGAATATATTAGTTGTAAAGGCTGTGGCCTGGGTGATATGGCAAATTATATGAACAACATATGTGTTTTAATATACTGATCAATATTAATATCTATCTCAACATGTCATTTCATGGAAGTGGTGCATTAGTTAAGGTTAAGAATATTAAAAAGTGCCTGCATTTCATACTCTACAACTGAGATTTCATAATTTACGAGTTGCACTGAATGCATCCCACCCTGTGCCCTGTCTCTGTATCAAACTCTAATATAGACAGCACAAGCTACAGTTTTAGCTATACCATAATTTACATGATGCAGTTATTTTACATAATCATGATAATCATCTCTACTGTGTATGTGAACAGTAAGAGAGGGCCAGGAAATATTATAAAACGAACAAAAATAACAAAACTTATCATTATATAGTATAGTACAAGTTATCCTGTGAACTTACTGTACTAGCATACTTAATAGTACAGTAAGTAAAATTAAACTCCTATAAGACTTGTATTATAGTCTTCAGGTGTAATTTCAATACTGTTACAGTCTGAGGAGGAACAGAAACAGTGTCCGCACAAACAACAACATCTTGCAGAAAAAAAGAATTAGATATATACCTGTCAGTAGCCTTGGATTTACTCACCAAACAGAAATATCGAAATTCTACCTGCATGTGGAGCTTTGTAGGTATCCCATATATTTCTCCCGTGCCTTATATACAGTAAGATCAAACCATATCAAGTTAAAAGTTGATTGTGATTATCAACACCGAGATTGGTTTTATCACCCAGCTGTAAAGCTTATGAAAGTGTTAATTCTTTTCTTATTTCTGTTAAGGTACACTGTGAAAGTATACAGTGGGAGAGGTTCGGGAAATGTGGCACTCTGTTTTCAGATGTCATGGTGACAAAAGAAAAAAAAACCTTTTGACATGTCTGCAGGGCATCTTGGAGAATTGAATGACCTGCCCCACTTCCCTCTGGAGTGCCCTACCTGCCTCTGTGCATCTATTTCATTGAGAACAAGATGACTCTGCTCTGCTGTAACATACCAGAAATTCATATTTTAGAAGATGCTGGGCTGACTTTTTTTTTTCAAGTGTAAGAAAACCACATTGGCAATGCAATATTAACCACATGAAGCAAAGCATATTTTTCAATCAGCTCATATAATTAATGGTCTATGAAATGAAGCATTAAAATATTCAAAAGTTAGTAGTTCTCAGTCTGTTTTTTTGCCTTGTTTTCCTACAGGAATTGCTGAAAATGAAGAAAACATCAGTGATAGAGCAACCAATCTATTCGTTATGCTTAAATATAGTCTTAAAAGTGCGGTGCAATACTATTATAAAGTACTTTGAGTCCTCTCTGTGCTTTTGCTCAGCATATTGGAGCTTGTTTCTACAGTGCGTCTCATGCTGGTCCAACCATGCCATTCCCATACTGCTGACATACAGCAATATTTCCAGCACAATCACATCTCTTAGACATCTTCCTATCATTTTCCTTTACTCTATTTAAATCACACCTGCCTACTGGTGTGAAAGCAGTAAAGATAGAGACAGAAAATTACTCACATTATTGAAATATGTGGGGATTGTTTGACAAAATGGTCGTCCGGTTATGCGTTTATTATGTAATGCATCCTTTAGCCGCTGGTTCAGCCTTTTAAAAGTTTGCCTGTAAAGTTTTAAGCAGTGCAGTTTAGAAACATGACATGGAGTCTATGCACTATAATGAGTGAAATATGCCCCGTAGCATATTTCCCCTGAGCCAGTGTTTAATGAGACTGCAGGTCTGTCCATCATTTTGAATCATTGTTTGTCTCATGGTCCAACATCAGTCCCATCTCTGAGGCTGTATACACTGTAAACTGGGTCACTCTTCAGGCCCAGAGGACGTTCGTTCTCTGTCTGCCCACCAAAAACTGTGCACTGAAACTCCTGTATAATTAGATTGGACTGCCATCCATTGTCTATTGTCGCTGCGTGTGATTCCCAGTTTCTCCGTCCCCTAGATTTTGGTTATTTCACAACTGTCTGGATAACAAATACCCAAAAATAGCACAGCATAAGAGCATCAAGACTACACTGTTCAAGCCTGTTTCAATTTATTCTGGGTTACTTGACTGTTCCGTGCAATTGTATTGTACTTTTGAATGCATCAATCATATTGAAGCTTGGGCCAAAATAAATTTAACAGTAAGAAGTAATCTCATCAGGTCCTAAATCCTGAGATGGATTGGACAGCGGTAGCCTCTCGGTCACTTAGGTGGACTTTTTAGACATGGATGTGTACACTGATCAGTAATAACATTCTGACCACCGACAGGCAAAGAGGTATTAACCCTTTATCGGGCAAGTGACTATTTTTGGTCATTTCCAAATACATTACAAGACAGTGACATTAATGAGGACAGAGAGTCAACAATCTCAGGTCCAGTGTGGTCTACAGGGTCTACAAGGTCCACCTCTGCATGAACAGTGAGTGTACCTGCTTTGTTAGGTACCATGTAGTAGTGGTACTAATGTAAGGAATGATGTTCAAAGGGATAATGTGGATGTTGGCAGGTGTCTGGATCAGCACTGATTTTGTTGGAATGCTCTAAAAGCGATTTTCTAATGTTCTAAAATACATGTTCCTTTCACCTTACATGTGTTTTCTCGTATTTTTTTTATATTTACTTCTTGGATTTTTTTTGTTTTTTTCCACTTGCGGGTACAGAACCAAAGACAATAATTTCATTGACCTATATTTTCTACATAATAGAATTCATTCATTCATTCATTCATTCATTTTCTGAACCCGCTTTATCCTCACTAGGGTCATGGGGGTTGCTTGGCGGGGCGAAGGTGGGGTACACCGTGAACATGTCGCCAGTTCGTCGCAGGGCTGACATATAGAGACAAACAATCACTCTCACATTCACATCTATGGGCAATTTACATACATAACGTAAAATTTTGAAAATTTTCACAAAACTAATAAAGTCTTGTTATGTCCTACAGTAACACACTATGGTTGAAATGTTGAATTTCAGAGAATTTCTATGAGTGCCCTATAAAGGGTTAATTTAGATTATCTCATTATAATGGGATCTGTCAGTGGGTGGGACATATTTGGCAGCATGTGAACATATAGATCTTGAAGTTGATGTGTTTGAAACAGCAAAATGAGCAAGAGTAGGAATCTGAACAGCTTTGCCAAGAGGGGAATTGTACTGGTCAGATCAGTGGGTAAGAGCATCTCCAGATTTTTTTGCTCATTCCCAGTATAAAGTGGTTAGCGCCTACTAAAAGTATCTGGAGAGCAATAACCACATCTGTATGGGACTATAACATTATTACCAAGGTGTGCTGAAGTATCTGGACTAAGACATTAGCAGCAGATCCCTGAAGTCCTGGAAGTAGAGAGGTGTTCAGTCGTCCTGAGATTGGGATGTCCATGCTTAGTCCATTTTTGGTCAGTACCAGCCACTGCAGACCTGGAACACCCAACAAGACCTGCAGTTGTGGAGATGCTCTGACCTAATCATCACTATTACAGGTGGTGCCAGGCACAACAAACCCCGCCCCTCACACTTATTGTAGCTTATTTTGGCATCGATCCAGCTGATGTCATCATGTCTATGCGTTTGCTGATGTCAGCATAGACACAGACACCATAGACAAATTTCAGCCATTATAAGTAAATGGGAATAAAAGGTTTTAAAAATTCATGAAAAATTAGAACTTTGACCTACTTTTCCCAAAATGTAATCACATCTCTTCTGGGTCACTGGCAATCTATAAACCCAATTTGATATGAATTCAACCAGTAGAAAGTGAAACAAACCGAACCAAAAATAATACCCCTTGCCTCCCCTTTGGGTCTCTCAGTTCCTTACGTTGCTCATTTTGCGGCTTCCAACACATCAGCTTTTAGGTCTAAATGTTCACTTCTTGCCTAATATATCTAACCCAGTGAAAGGTACCATATAAAATAACCAATATTATTGTCACTTTTCCTGTCAGTGGTGAGACTGTTATGACTGATCGGCGTATAGGTAAAATCAACAAGTAGTAGAAACTGGAAAGCAGCACGATTTGACATTTTCCCCGCTGATATTTGGGCTGATTTTGACAGCTAAGACCCTTCTTCCTACCATGTTCACATTGTGCTCCTGCAGAAATGACACAAGGGAATCATGCCACCTGGCTTTTAGTGGTGCATTTTGTTTGCGTGAAGGACAAACATAACTGAACCAAGAGGAAAGTGCTCAGTTTATTATATATTGATTCAGCACAAAGCAGACAAACTACAGGTTAGAGGACAGAAAATAGTCTTTTATTTGTTAAAACTTTTTTTTTGGACCTCCTTTTTGTAAATGGTGTATCATTATTCCAAAAACTGTTGCTGTATCTCAGTCAGTCTAACCGAGTGTGATATTTTAGACTAAACATCAAAAGATTATTTTCCTACCTCATGTGGCTGTAAATACTTTCAGTACAGTATCAAAAGAGACTGTAAGGTCATGACTGGGGATGGGAATCGAGAACTGGTTCTGAGAACTAGTTCCCAGTATCTCAGTTCCTTGGAATCGTTTGCCTGCCTGCTTAACGATTCTGCCCTTGTTGCACATGCGTGATGTACGCGATGTACATGATGTACATGTAAGCTACATTGTTTTGGTTTAGAATGTAGCCAACATGGCATCGAGGCAGAAACGCTCCAAAGTATGGCTATATTTCACATGAAAAGATGATACCAGGGCCATGTGTAACACTTGCAAAGCTTCCACTTCTTCAAAGGGGGGGAAATACCTTCAATATGCTCAAACATTTGTCCACACAGCATGCAATTCATTTGCAGGAATGTCATGTGTTTGATACGCTACTTAGTGATGCTTGTGAATCTAGCGGCAGAGCAAACACCAGGGTGCCATTCGGGCCCGGTTCTTGGGGGGGCAACAAATGTCCTGCCCCATCAAATAAAACTTTCCAAAGATAGGGAAAAGGAAAATGAGGTGCACAACAGCGAGAGGCATAGCTGCTTCTGTCACCTGCATGTGCCCCCTTAACAGTCCTGATTGCCACCTCACATACAACTAACAGATGACACCGGGCCCGGTGTCATCTGTTATTATTGTTTGTGCATACTGTATATGTTATATTCTCTGTGCAGAGATGGAAATGTAAAAGACGGTTAATGCAAACAAACCCCTTTGTACTCTTTTATTCCCTCACCCAATGAGAATCGATAAGAGAACTGATAAGGAATCAGATTGATTAGCAAAATCAATAATGGAATCGGAATTGTTAAATTCTTATCAATTCCCATCCCTAGTCATGACAGATTTAGAATAACCTGGATTGTGTCTATGCAGTGAAACACTGATTTAACTCACACTGAATCACAGCAAAAAACTTTTCACCTTAACTACAAACAAGAGGTTAAAATGCATGTGCTCACACTTTAATGATGACTGAGATTTATGCACTCAATAAAGCATGAATATTAGATTTTAGAAGTGATGCATGCTTTTAGTCCAGCGCACTTTTGCCAGAACAAGATTTTTATATTAAAGTGCACATTAAATTAAGTTTGATATCTTTTCATAACCATTTCTGGATCTCTGAGTCATTTGTTCAAAGAGTGAAGTGTAAGGTTTCACTTTAAAGAGTTACAGTAAATCATTCAGCAGAATCTGTTAAAAGCAACTCTCAGTCTAAAGTCTGATGTGGCAGTTTTATGCTGTATGCATATCTCTTTTGTTAGTACCATTCAGAATCACTGTTTTGCACACCAGCGTTTAAGGACAGATGTTGTTGCTTTCTCTCTAAGTGGCTGACCTTCACTATTTCTGCCTGTTACTCTGTAAGTGTCTCACATTTTCCCCAGAGAGGAGTTGTGTATATATATATATATATATATATAGGCTTAACTTCTGTGCCCATTATCCTTTCTCTTCACCCTACTGTCCCTTGAGCATTTTCTGGTGCTGTATTGAGTTCAACAGATCTGATAGAAGTCAGGATTTCAACTGCATCAAACACAGAGTGGCTAAACCGTTTCCTCTCTGCTGCTACATAACCAACATCTGTCACTGGCACACTGAAGGTTAACAGCATACATCTCCCGGTGCTGTGCTGAATAGAGAATTTGAGGTTTACTTGGCATACATATCATGTTTGACAGCTTTGAAACAGACTTCTAAGTTTTGTGTCGGCTGTTGTTGAAAATAAGCATAGCGCTGGTTTGTTCTCCCGTACTGCACTTGGTGTTAGACAGGGAGAGGCACAGCTGAGGTCATGTTTATGTAAATCCAGTGGTTAATTGCAGTTTCGATGCCCACTTTACCTTAAAATTCTGCCAGCCTTTTCCTGCAAAACCCCCTGTAAAAAGCTATTTCTGTAATTTCAGGTATTAACACACCCCTTCCAAAATCCCCCCTAAAATATTTAATGTTCTATTCTGCAGAGCCGTTTTTTTATTGATACAGTTAAACCAGAATCTGGAATGGACTAATGACAGATACTTTCCAGTATTATTATTCACGACAGCAAATGGTTAGTATACTGTTTGCACTTTTTTAGATTAAATTCTTGCCGTTTTCACGCAGTAGCAACCATGATGTGTGTGTCTAATTTTCAGTCAAATTTGCAAAATGTGCCGTGGGAAATTATGCATAAGCTAGGTTAACAGTGCAGGTGTGTTAAGTTATTAAATCCCCTAAAACAGAATCGTGACTGGCTGAGTCAAATGAGTAAAATGCGGTCTTTTGTGATTTTGTTTTTCCAGGCTGTAATATAATTTGCTCATATTTTTCAGTTCACAGGTTCTCTTAAGAGAAAACTCAAAAGACAGATTTCTGATATGGACTTAGACCTGGTTATTTAATGTACAAGGTGCAGCCATCAAGAAAAATTATTGTACAACACCAAGTTTTATAATGAATATTTTACCTCTTTAAAAACAATGAATATAAAAAAAGCAAAAAGAAATGTTTGGTTAATATCTTTAAGTACATTTATGATGCATTATACTGACATGGAATACAGTGGAAAAGGTTGAGGCCACACAGAATGCACAGAGAGAAGTTAATGTTTTGGCAGCAGCAAATGCTCCCAACCTTTGCGAGCCGAACAAATGTGGAAATGAAGAAGAAGTGGCCGGATATCTAAGTTGACACCAGTAAATGTGTTGCTTCATGCTGGCAAAGTGTAGGTGCCACTGGAGGCATTCAGGGAACAGTGAAACTTACTTTACTTGATGAATGTCTGGCATCTATAACTGGAAACTGCTTTGACAGTGGTGTTGCTCCACAGAGAGAAGTAGGCGCAGAGCTGGCTATGGATGAAATCCACTTTTAGTTTGACATGTTTATAGCGCAGAGATAGGTCACTTGCTTGTTTCATTCTGTTATGTCCTTAATGTACATGGCTGCAGAAAGAAACAAAAAGAAACATGGATTACGAGTAGTAGTAACATTTAGTCCTGCTATACATATATAAATATAGTGAGCAATTCAGAAAAAGATCCGTATTAATATATTGGCCTTTGCTGGGTCAGCATTTCCATAGAGATATGTCTCAGCATAGGTATCTTTTCTACTAATGTTTATTCTCACAGTTTTGTGCCAGACACAACACAAGGGCACTAATGGCCATGACAAAAATAAATAAGAAATTCCTGGTGTTATCCCAAATGATACTATGTTGATTTGAAAAACAATAGTGTAAAAAAGTCAGACTCAATGAAGGTTGGAGATTATAACAGAGACTCTCCCAGTAGTCTAAAGATCTGGCAGTTAAACTGTGGGTGCACACACAAGTGAGGTGATGAATATTCATTAAAAACATTGTGAACAGATAGTTGAAGCTGAGGTGGGAAACATTTGAGAAATGATCTCTCAACAAAAGATACAGTATATTAAATAAAAACACGTTTCATAATGAGACATAATGACAAAAAAACAAAACAAAAAACAGAACTTGTCATGTAAATTGTACAAAATTGTACAAAGTTGAGGAAGTACAAGCTTAACCCTATATTATGTTCATACATATCTTTCAAGATGAGGGATATCAATAAATGAATAACTACTGATCCTCAAACAGTTCCACTATTTCATGTGCATGTGTTTTCACTGCGCATTTTCTTCACTGCTCTGTAAAAATTTGTATATGTGTACATTTTTTCCTGCTTGCTCACTTTACTGTGAATGCTGTTGAGACACTTCAATTTTATCTTATCTTATCTTATCTTATCTTATCTTGTCTTATCTTATCTCATCTTAAATATTACATTTATGTGACTTTTGATTATCTCCATAGATGGTTCATTTTGCATTCAGTCCTGAGAATAAGAGGCTGAGGTCTTCATTTTAAATGTTCATTTTGTCATACGTAGTTATATCCTCCTCAGACCCAGAAAAGTAGTAAATTTTGACTTTTTTTTTTACATTAAATAATTGCCTTTATTAGAAATGGCACGATGCAACAGTTTTTTCCAGATACATTTTTAAATTTTTTATGGAATGGCCTTTGCAGAGGACAGTGGTTTTTTTTTTTGTTTTTTTTTTCAATAAAGCTGTGAAACCCTTGCCCCCTTCAGAGGACAAAAATGCATTGCTGTGTCTCAGGAGGTTATACAAAGCCGAACTGCCTCATGACATTAAAATGTCACAAAAATCTCCCAGCGCATTATCCAAAAACTGCCTAGTGTCTTTGAAATAATATGGCAGAGAGTGTGAGAGGATTATTTCCCCTGTTAACGCATCATGTAACTTAATGCCAATGTGTTATTAAAATACCTTATTAAATACATTTGGTATTCAGTTGTAATTTACACTTAAGTGGCTTTAACTTTCATTCCATTTACTCAGTGTGGTTGTTCCTGAATACATTTTACTGCATTTAAAATTAAAGAAATCACTGAGTCTAGAAATTTCATTCATTTGGTGTTTTTACACCTGACAGTTTAGCCTCTTAATGTGTGACACATTTTTGCTGTTTAAGTGGTCTCGGAGGGGTTCATCCTGTCTGTGCCATCTGCTTTGAGTAGATGAAATGTTATGAGGTTCACTCCTCTGCAGATGTCTGTTACCTGATATGTGCCGCACTAATGAGAGGGTTACTTAAATTAGCAGGCTCTGTGAAGTAACTAACGCCCAAAAAACAGCTTTGTCCTGTACTCTTACTGAACGTGCAGAAATAAGATACAGCTTTGAAGTGATGTGCTTCAAAGCTTTACATCATATTGATTGAAGTTCATGCTGATGAGTTAGTTTTTAGACGTTGAAAAGGCAAAGGTACGGCACCATTACTGCGCATGTAATATGAGGTAAGTCCATTCTACCACCCGTTGCCAATCAGATGGTAGTTCGGAATTGTGTTGCACTTGGACGCCTTTGTTTACTCCAACACAACAGATGCGAAGTGAAATCCTGATTTAATTGCTGCCCCGTAGAAATCAGCAGCCAATCACAACACGTCTCTCATCTTGTGATTCATTGCTTCATCTGGATTGTTATTGCTGATTTTGTTGGGTGCTTGATGACTTCCGTAGAGGCTGCTGTTATAGATTAAAACTCCTCTGGGATACAGTTGTTAAATGTTCATCAGATGCAGCTGTGAAACTGGAAGCTTGTTGGGTTGTCTGAAAAACAATGCAGTACTTAAACACTTTGCAGCATAATTAGTCCTCTCTATTTCCTGTAGCCATTACTGAAGGAAGAAAGCATTACTTAAATGTAGCGGCAGAAAAGAACATATACATCTCTGTGAAAGTCATTAGGAAACTACATTAACCTTTTTCTTCTTAAACAATGATTACTTATTTAAAGTGCATGGTATTTGGAGGAGTTATTTGTCATTTAGAGGTCAGAAAAGTAACTCCAACTAATGTACGGGAAAGTACCCCCAAAACATCATCACCTGGGCTCTCTGAATAAGCCTATCAATCTCTGAAAAGCATAAAGCTATAAATCGGTGCCATAGAGTGTCAAGTCTTCTCCTTGAAAACAAAAACTCAGACAGCTGGTCAAAATAACACTGTTGTTATAGTCTTCACAGGTGGCATCAGCTTATGCTTCACATATTATAGTGTAGCTCAGTTTTTAGCGGGAAAACAGTCACAATAAATTCATGAATACACTCCAATCCTTTTTTTCCTAAAGAAACTCGCTTAGCTTAGCTCACCTGTTTAGTTTGTTCATTTTGATTTATTAATAAATGGTGCCAGGCACAACAAACCTCACCCCTTGCAGGTATTGCAGCTTATTTTGGCATCGATCCAGCTGATGATATCATATCTATATATGTGGTGATGTCAGCATATCAATTGCCTCAATATATGTCTCTATATGCTTCTGTATAATAAGTAAATTGAAACAAAATTGATGTTTTTATAGACATTTGAAATTTTGCCCATTATAAGTAAATGGGAGAAAAAAAAGATTTAAAAAAAATCATAAAAAATTCAAACTTTGATCTACTTTTCTCAAAATGTAACCGCATCTATTCTGGGTCACTGGCAATCTGTAAACCCAATTTGGTTTGAATTCAACCAATAGTTTTGCTGCTACAGACATGTGAAATTTTGCCCATTATAAGTAAATGGGGAAAAATAGATTTTAAAAATCCATTAAAAAAATTTGAACTTTTACCTACTTTTCCCAAAATGTACTGACATCTATTCTCGGCCACTGGCAATCTCTAAACCCAATTTGGTATGAATTCAACCAATAGTTTTGCTTCTACAGACATTTGAAATTTTGCCCATTATAAGTAAATGGGTGAAAAAAAAGATTTTAAAAATTCATGAAAAATGTAACCAATTGTTTTGCTGCTAGAGTGTTAACAAACAAAGAAACAAATGGAACCAAAAACAATACCCCTTGCCTCCCCTTCGGGGGGCGGGGTAACAATAAATTAAGCTGAAATAAAATTTTACAGGTTACAACTTCTTGCTCTGCTGTGCGGGTACCAAAGCAGAGTCAAGTTGTGGCAAGTTGAGCTGATATCATCAATAGAAAAGTGGTATAAGAAGGTGATAGGTGAGGTTGGTGATAATCTAGAGGTTTATTTCTCAGACAGAACTGTATAGTAAGTGAAAATATTATGGGAGAGCTGCATAAATCAGAATTATTTACAGAGTCCGCTTGTATCCACAGGGAATAAATTGGGGAGGAATGATATCACTGGCCAGTATTTAAACTTTTTCCCTCATCTTTTTTTATTGAATTAAAATGAACTGAAAAGCTAAGATGAAAGGCCACAGCATGTTTGCAACCTGTCTGTATGGTATTGACTGAATAATGTTCACTTGTATTTCACTACTGAGGTCTTCATACTTTTCAGGCATTGTAACAGACAGCCCCAGAGCGTCCCTGTTACCATGGTAATTAGCTTTCACTCCTGCCTATGTGTGCTGCTTCATCACATGGGCCTATTATGTCTTGTCAGTGGTAACTTTTTGGTCTTCCAAGTTATCTGTTCTGAGGTTATTTTACATTCTGTCAGAAAATGGACGTTTGGTCTGAGAGTTGGTATGGAGGATACAAGGTTCTGTCATTTTAATAAACAGAGAGATGCATAGAGTACCCGCGGGGTTCATAATTTATTTGCTGATTATCAAATGCAGGACTTGTCTGGGGAAATAATGTTTCCATTTTACAGCAGGCTAGCATTATTAATGCTACTGGGTTTGTTTGTAGTTAACAAAGAAAAAAACAAATAATAATAATGTTTATAATTTATTTCAGAGGCTGCTGGTTCTGAGTCTGGTTCTGTTGTGCATTTTGTGCGCACACATCTACATACACATACAAATGTTTCTCAACATTGTGATGAACACACTCTATTAATCAAAATATTTTTGGTTCATTTTGAGACTATGGTGGAACATAATGGACAACAGCAGATCGCCATGAGCTATATCATTAATGGAAGACACTGTAACTGGAGTTGTTTGTTTATATATTGTTACACCGTTGCACACTCTGTGGTGCTATTATTAGCTGTAGCTACAAACTAACTGCCTGAAGGTCAACATCCAGAAACGTCCTGAACACAGCAAACACCCATAGAGAGTAGGGTCTGTTCAAGTACATGCACCACCACCCACCGACAGAGGGTCAGAAGTGATGAATGAGGAGGATTAGTATTCTAACAGTCTATATAGCATTGTTGAAGGAAAACACAAGACAAATGACTGAATCAAGATTTAATCTATATGGTTTTTGATTTTGGTATTATTATTACTTGACAAAAACCTCTGCAAACCTTTGCATTATTTATGAACTATGTTGTTGCAATACTTTGAGAACGGCTATAACACCAAACTAGTCTTGCAGAAGTAACCACTGTACCCACATTTATCTAAATTTTTGTACTTAGTTGTCTTGCTGCAATTTTCCAACAAAACTCATATTTTTCTCTTCTCATAATAACATTAATGACCTCTAGGGTTGTTTTTGCCAGTGTTGTTTTGGTATCGGACCTCTGCAGCCACCAGCAGCTCACAGAACTACTGTATTTCTTCCCCGAATATCTGAAGTCATTATTTCTTCACTAGCAGCGAAACAACATAATAAGCCACCTCCTGCAGACTAACATGAACTAACTGAACATTTGTAGTGTGGATATATGCTGAAGAATCACTATGAATGACTAAATGAACGCATAAACCTTGCAACATTAACACTACAAACACCCATGGAGCAGTTACACTGACATTTTGGACAGCACTGTTTAACTCTTCCATATACTATACACGGGAAACAGGACTATTTATGGCATGTGTTTATGATATACCGTGTTTACAGGCGTACACACTGAATGGGGAGAAGACACCACCTTTGGGGATAGTCAGTCCGCAGATACTGTGTTCACACATACCATTTTGGGTTCCCTTTATAGTCAGAGATAAAGGTGACATTCAGAGGCAAAGGATATATGTACGATTGCAGACTGTGGATAGAGAAAAGCTGTGCAGAGGTTGTCATTTGGAGTCGGATGGAATGTGTGTCTCTTTTATGTACAAAGGAGGTATCGTATAGAAACTCCATGCTGTGCTCAGGTCAGTTGAGGTCATTACAGAGACCCTGCTGCTCTTGCATAGGGTTGATGTACTGCATGTCAAAGCTTTGTGACATGTAATAGTGTTACCAACACAAATTAATTATTCCACTCATTGACTGCTTGTGGGCTGATTTTATCTGGTTTATGTTCGCTAGTACTGCTGAAATAGCAGACACCAGCCTAAGAATAATGACATATGTTAAAATTGATTATAGCACTAATTGGGGTTATTATAATGTAGTGGACCCATGATTCTCGTAATGAATAAGCAGTTTAGAAAATGGATGGATGGATACGTGGATGGATGGATAAGGTAGTGCTGTAGTTGTGTAAAGGTACATATTTGTACACTTTTGGTACATGTTTTGTTCAGTGTAATTTCCATTTAGATGTATTCAACCACAAATTACACATGTTAACTTAACAAAAACTGTAGAGTGTGAACTGTGAGCTCCTTTCACACTGTTTTGGAACTTTCGCTGCTATACTGCATCCAGAATCTTCTTTGCTCACCTTGCACGATTCCATTGACCAGCTACACTTAATCACATGCCTCTGAACGGTAACCATTCAATAAAGATAAAGAATTGAATGGAGATTCAGTACAGATTCCCATGTCCTTGGTGAAGACAAAAAGAGACAAAGGCAGTGTTACTTTGTACTTTTTTTGAAGCAGCTGCTAGTTAGTTAGTGGTTAATTGTAGGTAATTATCCTGCACACCTAAGGCAACTAGAGCAATTTATCACTGAGAGAAAGCAGGTCATTTCTTACTGATAGGATGCAACATTTAGCAATTTAGCAATTAGACTTTGTTTTTTAGTTAAGCTGTTATGCTTAACCACTGTACTAAAAACATACCAAACCACTGACTCTAAAACAAATGACTGAGCCACGAATTTCTGGGTGCTGGACAATGCTCAAATTCACAGTGCACATGTTACACTACTAGCAAACAGTATCATGGAAGGCACTGACTTTGGTATGTAAGTGTCTGCAGATTAAATATATGCTCTCCAATGTCTCCCTGGGGTGCTCATTAATACCAACACCCTGGGGAACTGATGTATGAAAAGCGTAGTAAAAGAGAGTACCGGGGTAAGTGTGTGTGTGACAGTGTTTGTGTGTGTTCTGCTCTATCCTCTTGGAAACAGAAGGTGGGTCAGCCAACCAGTCAGCCAATCACCCAGGCAGCTATATAACCAATTCCCCAGCTGAGAACAGATTAGAAACAACAGGCAGCCACCTAACCAAACATAAAGTACTTTCATGAAGCAAGCTGCCACTCAGGTGATTCACCATCTGCCCATCACCTTAGCATCCTGTCAGTAAGCTAGTAGCAGTGTTCTAACTCCATCTTTTACCACAGAATGAAACAAACAATTTATCAGTTCATTCATTAGACACCCCAAATGATAAGCCACTTTTGTGCTTTTCCTCCAGCTCACAAGCCATGTCCATGTAAGCTGAAATCCTCTTTTATTTTTTCCTGTGGTCCTCCTGTAGGTTCTCCTGTTTCTATTTGCTTTTGATGTGTGAGCATGACCCGAGGCATAGCCCACAGTCTATCTGAGAGATTGAACAAATATAGTTGTGACTGTTTTTAATCCAGAACACGTTCCCCATGAATGGAGAACAATAAATGCCTGGTTCTTTCTCAGTAGCTGCTTTTGACGGATCTTGACAGATCTTTACAAAAGTATTTAACCAACAGATGAGCTCCTCAGTGGCCAGCAGTAATAGACTTAGGCTGTTTATCCTGCGTGAAGTAAATTAGACAAATACTCTTTGCAGTTGCATTTACTAAAATATGGAAATTGCCAGGCTGGAGGGTTTTTTTTTTTTTGATCTGAAACCCAAGCGGCATTTTGTATTTTAACTCCATCTATGTAAATTTGATTTGCTGGGTTTAACATAATCACCCAAGGCTGAATGAAGGGAAATCATCAAAGTCTGACAAAACATTAGTATATGTGTGGGAGATGTCTGCTAGGACCAAAGAGCTGAGAGCAAATCATATGAATAAGTTATGACCTTGCCAGAATTTGTATACTGTACATAGATTTACTAATAGGCTGTACATCAGGGAGGCAGGGAAAGGCTCATTGAGAGATGTGGTTGTTATTTCAAGTACTAAGAGATGGCTAAATACTAGACAGTTGTACACCAGAAGAGATGAAAGTGGAGCAGAGCCCGAAGTGACTCTTGAGTAAAGAAAAAAGAGCTGGATAAATTTGAGAAGGCAGTAAGGAGCTGTAGTATTTCTCCATGCAACATAAATGTGAGCGCTCCATTTCTCCTGTCCTTAAAGTTTCAATGTGTGATTTTTTTTCTGTCGTGTGTTGTCATTCACTTGTCAGAGAAATTGGAAAGGAACATGCTATTAAAGATAAAATACGGTCATTTATAGGAGCTTTTAGCATTTAATTTTTTATTTTTTTTGCTTTTGCTTTGTATATGTCTGGGTGACAACTTAGACATCCCTAGAGAATGAATAGAGGTTTTCTCACAAAGCGGTATTACACAAACATTCAGCGGGTCAAGTGAGGGAGTGTTTGGGTAGAGACCTTGAGCAGGTCCTTTGGCTTGGCAAGGCAGTTTCAGCGCAACATGTTCCAACATGTTCCATTTAGTGCCTTTTTAGGAATAAAAAGACTGTGGTAACCTAAATCTGACCAGTAATGTATATTGGTTTTAGGGCTGCACGATATTGTAAAAAACTGACATTGCGATTTTTTTTAACCCTGCGATATATATTGCGATATGAGAAAATCCTCAGGAGGATATAATAGCTGTGTGGTGCCAACGTAAATGGTCAAAGAAATTAGTTGTGTTTCCTCTCGTTGTGGCAGCAGGTGCAAGGCAGTGTCGACACAGAACACGTGTTTCAGTCATCCCGTCTTGTAGCCGAAATAATTCCAGATAACTGACGTTGCTATTCTTTTTGGCACCAAGTCTTTGTTGTCTGTAATTTTCTGTTTTCATTGCTCATTTTTCAATGTTGTTACCAGTGACTCCCTTCGTGTGCAGGGGCGTGGTCTGCTTCGGCAAACTGATTAAGAACGATTGTGATTGGTGGATTGATGCGTGTACTGTGTGTCAGGTACTCTTGAAATTAAATGAGAACACATTGAGTTCATTTGCCTCCTACATTGCAGGACCTGTGACGTGACTATTGTGCACATGTGCATTGCAATGACGATGCTCAAATGATATATTGTACAGCTCTAATTGGTGCCACTACTGATATCAATACCCCTGAGCTAGAAACATCTCATATATATAGTGTAAAAGTTGGCTCACAGTCAGTATTTCATTATCGCTCAAAGGTCATTCTGGTTTTATTTCAACACCATCTCAAATGTAATCAACTGTGTAAGTACAAAAATATTTTACCAGTAACAGTGACCACCCAACTGTGAGGAAATCAAACTCCCTTTAGCACTAACATGGCTGAAAAGCAAAAGGACAAGAGCGAGGCAGGTACATACGGTAATTACTCATCTTGTGCAAGAAGAGATGGCATGTGCATGGAGGCATTGAGCATGATTCCGCCTAAAGGGAGCGCAGAGTAGCGAGAAGGGCCAGCAGTGGAGAGGACAAGGTGCCCGACACCGCCTCTCTTTCGCCGCCACCATCATCATCAGGCTTAGACAGGGTCACAGCGTCCATGTCCGCTGGGGCCACAGGAACGACAGGGCACATGTTGGGAGAAAAGGGGGGAAGAACAGTGGGTGGTAGAGTGCTGTACTCCCAAGTACCAGAGGGGTAACAGCGGATACTCTGTGCTTTTTCTAAAAGCAAAGAGCTTTACAACTGCATCTAGTAGCATGATGATGTGAATACATGCATACAAAGCTGTCATCACAGTGAATATGTGTACAGATAGAACGAGATTAAAATCACTATGGTGATATTTAGATGTTATCACACATGAGATCCTCTATAAATCATCTCTTAGTCACTCAATCTTGCGGTGCATAAACATTTCTGCCATAGGAAAAACATCATATTTCTGTAGAAAGTGAGAGGAAGAAAGCCTGTTTTCTTACCCCATCCTGCTCATTCATTTTATGGATTGTCCTCTCATGGCAGCAGACAGAACATACACTATCTGCCATAATGTGACCTCCACTTCTCTTGGTCCGCTCGCTCATATTTTTTTACAGGCGCAAACACAAATTACTTGTCCATCAGGTGTCCAAAGCTGAATTAAAATCGCTGAGCACAGCTGGACTATACATTCTAAGAATATACAGATATCTATTCAAGTCAGATAGAAAAGTCACTTTCTGAAAAGCACTGGCAAATAAAATGAATAAATACAGCTGTGGTGAGAGCTAAATATTGCACAGCTTGAACTGCTCTCAATGCCGTGTTGTCAACATGGAAGCACATTTTCAACTGAAATTTAACAAAAC
This sequence comes from Sphaeramia orbicularis, assembly GCF_902148855.1. Classification (NCBI taxonomy): domain Eukaryota; kingdom Metazoa; phylum Chordata; class Actinopteri; order Kurtiformes; family Apogonidae; genus Sphaeramia; species Sphaeramia orbicularis. Next base: position 21,447,406 of record NC_043965.1, read on the forward strand.
AGAAGACATGATTTAGCTTAAGCTCAGTATTGTATTATTTTATAGATGTGTAGATTTGACTTACATCTGAAAAAGAAGACTTTGCTCTCACTGCAGTCAGATTTTGCAGCATTCATGAAAATGTTGGCACCCCAGCCCGTGGAGGAACGAAACGAGTGTCTCATTCGGTTACTAAGGAATGAAATATTTTATTAGTACAATAACTATATAATGCACCATCTATCACACTCCATGGTGCCTGTGTCATTAAGTGGCAGCGCCAGGCACTAATGGTGGTTTATAGAATATTGCAGTATAATTACATTGTCACAGAACAAAAAAACTCTCATGCAAGCATTTTAGTTGACACTCATATTTTTCATCTGTAAGAAACACAGAAGTACAAGTACTAGTAGAAAAAACTAGAAGGAAAAAACTGATAATCTGGCATGTAACCCTCAAACACCCAAATAGCCCCTGCAAACAAAACCATTTGCTGATCTAAAATAACTTTTGAATATACTTACGTCAACCATGATTTAGTGACTTTGTTTTTATCCTAATTGTGTCCAGAGGGATAGAAATCTTCCATGACTTGAACCACTAAACCTATCAATATATTGAAAAACATCCAGATAAGTTGCAGTTTCTCAGTTTTTTTTTTACATTCAATGTGTCATATTTTACCATAGAGCAGGGGTTCCCAACCTTTTAAACTTGCGACCCCCAAAAATAATGGTGTCAAAGACTGGTGACCCCCAATATCCCCAAAATGACTGAAACATTAAAAAAATAGCCTTCATGCACACAGCAGTTATGCAATGATACAGTGGCATATTTGCCGCATTGCATTGTGGGTACTTCACATTTTTCTCATTGTGTTCTGTTTTATGTGCAGGGGTTGGGGGGGGGGTTATGTTAATGTTTATTTAGGTTGTTTTACAACATTTATTGGCCTTTTTATCTTTATGTTTTATTTTTTATTAATGTGACACCATTAGTCAAGCCTGTAGGCCGAACAATGCCTTACCTGTTTGTCCCTGCCAAACTGTTGATCATATTGTGGTAATGAAATCGTTGCTCTGACAAAGTACAAGCACTTCCTACGCACCTTGTAACCCTCATTGTCCTTCCTTCAAAGTAATAATAATAATAATGCATCGGTATTATATAACGCTTTTCTAAGTACTCAAAGACACTTAGATGCAACAATACTGTCCTTAATCAGTCGTAACCACCTCAGGGATCCTATCAAGAGGTTTCTGAAAGTCATCTTGCAACCCCCTGCTGGCGTCCTGCGATCATCCACTTTGGGAAGCCCTGCCCTAGAGATGTGGAAACATCATCCTCTGCAACTGATGATAAAACTCATATTTGACAAATGCAGTGGTTGTAAATGCTTGTTTTTACATTCAGATAATAATATATTTTGTTGAAAATGCCACTTTTTCTACAGTTTTCTCTCTTCTTACCTGATAACCTTCATATTTACTCTGAGGTTTTGGGGCCATCTACATGATGAGTTAATTAGATATAGAAAAATACCTGATTTCACTGCATAATGCAGAGGGTGATATTATAATAAATGGTGATAAATCACTTATGAAAGGTTTAATGTTGCGAACACTTCATTTGGAAGCCACCACTTAAATAGTTCTAGGGTTTAATGATAAGTAGAAAACAGGTTTGGATTAGTTTGTGTTTCCTTAGAGACGCCCATCTTTATTCATGGCTGATCTACCAAGTTCCATTACACAAAAGAAAAATGTAGAAATAGAAAGAAAAAAACAACTGTACAGTCACGTCTTCTTGAATACTATAGTGTTCGACCTTTGAAACGTACAGAGCCGACTGAAGGAAATGAAAGAGTAATTGAATCGTCATGTAGAGGTCACAGGTCATTTGCTGCCTGCAAGCATAATTTCTATCTTCTTCCTGTGCATGTTATTGCAGTCTAAATACTCCAGCATGGTGGCAGACACTGGATTTTTGTGCTGTTGAAGTATACTTGTCCAAAAATATAACCAATGAAGTATGTAGTAATAATGAATTTATTTAATATATCCATATAACAAGAATGGATTTAGGAATAACTCTAAATTGGGTGGGTTTTCCATGTGCTGAGATCAGCAGAAACAAAATATCTCTGAACTTTTACTTTCCCTTTACCTCACTTATATTCCCATCACTTAGCAGTTCCCATGGTCTTCCAGTGAGCTCTTTGTTATGCCAGAGTGGCTTGGAAACTGTTGATGGAAGTGTTTTGCTTTGGCTAGTGTTAAACCATGTGCCACACCAATGCGTGGGTGTGTGAAAGATTAATTTGTTTGCTTGAGATTCAAGGTTTCCCCTCAGCCGCTCTCTGTCATAGTGCTGGAGGAACAAGAAATACTAAAAAGCTGTCGATTCAAGAGGCTGGTAAAACTGTGTGAGGTTTGAGGTTGGACCAGACCAGCATGCTGCGTCATCACTTTAGTCTGAGTGAAAACATGACTAATATGAAAGCATTGGCCTTCTTGTAAAGAGTCACTTTAGACTGTGGTTTATAGAGGAATAAAGTAAGACAAGAAAAGCCAGTTGAATATGAGGGATACAAGAAAATCTGCAATAACAATAACCAAGTTAAAGAAACAACAGTGTCCTTAATGGCTACGAGAGTTGCTGTTTTACTCCTCTTGAAGTTTGTTTCATGATGTGCCATTTACACTAAGTCCGTGTAATATTCCAAAGTGTGTTCTTTTATTGTCACTATTGAAGATTCATATTAAAGTAACACAACAAAGTCCTGTTTTTCTACTGCTGTGCATGTGGAAATGTCATCAGGGTTTCATTGCTATGCTCTCACCATTAACTCCACCAGCTTTAATTACAGAGTTGTATGGAAATGTGTATTTTTTTAAATTTGTTGGAAAGACAGCACTGACCGGACCTGAATCTGGAAACAGCACTTCTTGTTTGTTTTTCTGCCATATCTAATGAACCCTCTCTCATTGCTTTTGATAGATGACACCAATGATAGAAAACAGATTTGATTAACCCTTTTTCACTCATTGAAATACTCAGAAATTCAAAATTTCAACCTTTGTATGTTATTGGACGTCATCATCTACCTTCCCTTGCCAGAAAATATCCAAGCAGCACTTCCTAAAAAGTAAACACATGCAATAAAACATCTGTTATAATGTCATAAACTGAAAAAAAAAAAAATCACTCATATTCACTATTTGCAGTTTCAAAATGTCTATAAAATCTGTCTGAATCACTGTATAGTGTTATAAAAACCAACATGCTTCTTAACCTCACTGAAGCATATGATTGGCCCCATATTTAATGTTTGTGGAAATGACCAAAAATAGTCACTTGCCCGATAAAGGGTTAAATTATACAGTATAAACACAGTATGAATATATATAATAATGAGTGTGTGTGTGTGTGTATGTGTGTGTGTGTGTGTGTGTGTGTGTGTGTGTGTATATATATATATATATATATACACACAGGGTGGGGAAGCAAAATTTACAATGAACATTTAGTTGTTTTTTTCTCAGCAGGCACCACGTCAATTGTTTTGAAACCAAACATATATTGATGTCATAATCATACCTAACACTATTATCCATACCTTTTCAGAAACTTTTGCCCATATGAGTAATCAGGAAAGCAAACGTCAAAGAGTGTGTGATTTGCTGAATGCACTCGTCACACCAAAGGAGATTTCAAAAATAGTTGGAGTGTCCATAAAGACTGTTTATAATGTAAAGAAGAGAATGACTATGAGCAAAACTATTACGAGAAAGTCTGGAAGATACTATTAAAGAAGAATGGGAGAAGTTATCACCCGAATATTTGAGGAACACTTGCACAAGTTTCAGGAAGCGTGTGAAGGCAGTTATTGAGAAAGGAGGACACAGAATAAAAACATTTTCTATTATGTAAATTTTCTTGTGGCAAATAAATTCTCATGACTTTCAATAAACTAATTGGTCATACACTGTCTTTCAATCCCTGCCTCAAAATATTGTAAATTTTGCTTCCCCACCCTGTGTGTGTGTGTGTGTGTGTGTGTGTGTGTGTGTGTGTATATATATATATATATATATATATATATATATATATATATATATATATATATATATATATATATATATTTTTTTTTTTTTTTTTTTTTTTTTTTTTTTTCGTCCTGAGACCCAGTAAGTAAACATTTTCGCCATTTTACATTAAATAATTGCCTTAATTGGAAACATGATGCCACAGTTTTTTCAGATACATTTTCTTTTTAATTACATAATTTCCTTTTCAGTGGACTTCTTTTTTTTTTTTTTTTTAAGTAATGCTGTGAAACTCTTGCCCACTACAGAGAACAAAAATGCATTGCTGGGTCTCAGGAGGACATATGTACATTTTTTAAAATCTTAAATTACCGACGATTTATGCAAAAAATGCAGTAAAGCTCAAATCTAAGGAAGCAACATGTTCAACATCTCCAACTCCAAAAACACCAACGCGTGTTGGCATGAGCCTTCTTCAGGGTGCATGCCGACATGTGTTGGTGTGTTTTTAACTCCAGCCCCTATGAATTAATTGACAGGCCCTCATGAAATAAAGGCTTTTTAAAATTTCTAACCAAGTGAGTGCCGGGATTTTTGTCTTTTTCCAGTGGTTCATGCCCTTTCCATGAGCACCTTTGGTTTGCTGAATACCAGTAGCTCGCTGTGAAACTGTTTTTTGTCTTTTCAAACTCCTGAGGATTATTGACATTTTCTTTTTACAGCAGTTTTTCCTCTAAAAAGTAAAGATGTATATCTGTTTTCTCATTAATTATGAATCTTAGTCATCATTCTTCTTCCCTCATGCATCAGTAGATACTCCGAACCCGTATTTATGAATAAGCATTATGTCTGTCCTAAATGAGCCATGTTATAATCTGAACTTGTCTCCATTTCACAGGTTATTAAGTTATTAAGTAATGATTATATTAATGTGTGGTTCATACAGTATGTGTCGTCTTGTGTGTGATTATACCCTTCTTATCTCTGTGCAGTGGACACAGGGGAGGTGTAGGACTTGATATGTATACTGTACTGATGTCTTTCGCTACCTTCAGTAATAATATAGCAGCTTTAGATGAGGACAAAAAAGGTCACATACATTATAAGTGTGTTACACCATCATGAAGCCACTGGACTGAATTCATATGACATGGTCTTGATCCCTGTAGATCTGTCTTTGCATCTTTCTGTAGCTTCATTTCACCCACACACATAGTGGCAACACATAAACACATGTATCAGCACAACTTGTACCCCCCCATCCCCCATTTAATGAACGGTTAGAGTATCTTCTGCAAGTAACCGATGCACATAAATGTATTTGTGATGCATGCATACACAGCCATATACATTTAAAGATTCAGTCCACATTGCAAGTCAGTATAAATTTACATGGACAAGAATGTGTACACAGGCACATACACACAGGAGTAGGTTGAGTCTTCCTGGGACCTCCATGTTTGTAACCAGTAGACTATTTCTGGAGCTATCCTGACTTTCCTGTCCTCCTCTCTCCCCTTGTCCCCTCCCAACCCCTTCTCCTTATCCCTGTGGTCATTTGTATTCATCCACTTTCATTTACTGTCACCCTGCGTCAGTTACAGCCTGCTCTGAGCTCCTCTCTCCCCTGGCAAGCTGCTCTGCTCATTTTCTTCCCTCACTCTCCTCAATCCCTCTGTTCTGCCTCCCTCTGCCCGTTTCCTCTCATCATAGCTGGCTGTGCACACGCCAGTTTGCCGCTCAATAAATAAGAACTATTGCTATGCTCTAAAATGAGTGCATCTGCAACATAAGACAGATGCTGAGAATGACACAAAGGCTGGCATTCAACTGCATGCACGCTCTCATGCACACATTTAATCAAACGTTCCTGCAGCGTGTTCTAATGGATCCTATCCACAGCCTATATTACTTCTTTTCCTGGCACTGAACACAATAATAACTGAAGACTCCCTAAAGTTTTAGCTTACCGGGTCATTATTCAGTCCTGACCAATAATACTTCGCGACTTGCGGTGCAGCGCTTGACAGTGTTAAATGAATTGTAACAACAATACCTTTCCCTTTCAATATTTTAGCATTTTCGTTCTTGCTGTTGGCTAAATTCAATGTTTAAAATATTCTTTTTGCCATTAGAAAGCATCAGTATGCTTTATTTATTATAATAGATGTGGAAAAACAGCCTACGCTTATCTAGTTCCTATAGGGATCCTGCCCTTCATTTTAGGCTGCAGAGCTGCCCATTGTTTACAGAATAACCACCCATTAGTTGTAAATCATGTTTGTGTATGTGTGTGCATGCATCTATGTGTTCTTGTAAGCCAGAAGGGAGGAGAGAATGACCTTTGACCATCACTGGGAGGAAGGGAATTAGACCACAGTCCCTGTCAGGGTCGCTTTGACAGCTGTGCTGGTCCTCTAAGTGTCCGTGAAATAGCCTCACAGTGGCTGAGAGACCAGCTGACCAGGACAGCATGAAGACTTAGTGGGAAGAGAAAACACAACAGGTATAAATATTAGGTTTGAAATGGATGGGAAAAGTAGGTTAAGGAAAGAAACGGTGTACCTGTGGTCCACAGTTTCAGATTTGAGAAAACAAAACAGGATCCCTCAAGTGAATGAAAACAGAAATAGAAGAGGTTTTTTTTTTTTTTGGAATAGCAGGCACACTTGTATCTCCATATTCAGACTTGTTCAGGCAAACGTCAAAGGATTTAGTCTAGATGACATACTTCCATGAAGGTTTTGTTTTGCTGTCTTCAGCTCTATCTTGCTCGGCTACATTGGCTTGTTTGTTTTGCACACTGGTGTTGTGCAGTGAGGCAGAACCACGCTTCACTTGAGGACTGCTGTCACATCATATGTCATTTTGTTGCACTACACCGTCCTTCTTAACAACCTCTAAGGTGCTGCTAACTCGCACTCAATCCACTGTTTGTTTCTCACTTTCCTAGATGAGTGGACTGGCTCCATTTTGTGTTCACAGGGCTGACTGCTCTTACCGTGGGCAGTGAGTCATCCCCAGCAAGAGCTCCTTAAATGTTAAAACTATAAAGAAAAATGTCACGGCTCAAACCAAAGAAAACACAGTGCTTCTTAACAGCACTGCACAGTCATTTGAAAAATAATGGTTGTCACTATTGAGATTGTGAGGCGACTGTAGCTGTCATGACCCCCACAAAGATGCTTGAATTAAAGTAGATGTCATATCAAAGAGTAACAGTGGTGCAAGTAAATAAACAGGCACATCACTAGGCTACATATCAACTGACTTAGTAGACTGAGTGAACACTAACATGCCCGCATGTCGTTTATATTAGCTGGTGTCTATGGTTTTGATCATCCTGATAACATCTTCCTAAAAGCCCCTGGACCAGAAAAGATCTCTGAACAACTGCTGCCATCTACTGGTCAAAATGGGCCATTGTTTCCCACCATTAATGATGTGTTGATATAATGCATTACCTCTACCCTTTTACAAAAATGCTTTCAAATTAAATTTTATTTGTTATCCCCTCCTCCTGCTTTGCATAACCGTAGTCATATGTGTCTGTATTATGTTGTTTGTAATAATGTTTTGTGTGAATGTACAATACTGTGTAAAAGTCAGAGGTCAACATTTGGTTTTTTGCTTTAGTACATTTCAAATGATCACACATTTGCATTTTTCAGGCTCTGTATTAAAATACAATCTGGATATAGGTGAAGTATGTACAGCAGTAAAAACAAACATTTCAGGGAAAAACAGCTTCTATAAATCAAAGTGATAGTATTTACAGTGATCTCCCTTTGCACTTAACATGTCTTTAACCCTTTTTTTCCAGACAATATGAGATATATTACATTAATTTTCTGATGTTTTATACCAGGTTGGTTCTAACTGTTTGTGCTGCTTTTTGTCATGGGGTCAGGGGTCACAATAAATTGTAACTTTAACCTTTAGATCCCATTTAGTTCAGCTTTTTTGTCTTGTAAGGCTGTGCACATATTCCTTGCATTTTCCTTTTGTGTCTAAAGAAAAGAGAATGAGAAATAAATATTTATGCTCGTTTCAACCCTGCAAAGGTAACAAAGCTAGAGGTTGCCTCAGACTGTTGCACAGTACTGAGTATGTATTGTGCTGCAGAATTCTAGTATGAAAAAACAGCTTCACCTGCTGTAGTCATCAGGGTAATAAATAATCTGCACAGATCAGATTCCTTTAAATCAAGTTATTATAAAGACTGATTTGTGATCACAGTAGGAGGAAAATTATTTTTTTCACAAAATATCTGGGTTGGCTTGAACCTTTTTTGTGCATTAAAAATATCTCTTCAACTCCTTCCAATTTAACTGTTATTGATGAATACTTTTCTGGTGCATTTGGATGGTAGTGTCCACTTGGGGGAGCCAGAGCTGCAGCAGGTGTTGGAGGTGTTGCAAGGTGACTGTTTATGTACTATTGTGGCCTGTAAAGACTTCCACCTGAATTGAACTGTACAGAAATTCTTTTTCAAAATGCACTTCTGTTTGCTCCTCTTATATATACATGCCCTACAACCACTGCCAGTGTGATCCAAGTTTCGATGTAATTACGATATTATTTGAGCGCTGTCCTCTTTTGACTATCCTTACGCACATAGCTGGTACCTATGGCAACAGCCCACTAAACTAAATCTTAGTCATCCTAGCAGTACTTAGACATAATATGAAATTAAATGTTCTGATCGACAGTCAAGCTTCACGCAGAGAGCTCTTTGCCAATAGCAGCCCAGACTCCAGACTGTGCTCTGTGAGGTGGCGCTATACAGTTTCCTGCCAAACGAAAGACATCCAATCTGTCAAGATTAAACAATATTTTGTAAGATGTTCGCAATGGGCTCAGATTCGCACACAGATTAGATGTTTTTTTGAGTGGACAGTGTGCTAATTCATTTTTCTGGTGTTTGTTTTATTGGAGAATCGGAAATGAAGGGATTTAGGAAAAAACACTTGTCAAAACAGCTGAAATGTCTATGAAGTTATATACAAAATGCAGACTTGTGGTGGGATACAGTGTTTTCTCTGTGTGTGGTGAAGTGAGAAGACATAATATCTGCAGTGTGATCTTTAGTTGGATCCACTTCCTGTGTATGTCAAAATATGAAGAAGGTCTGTGGTGATAATGTAAGTGTAAGCTTTTTGCTTCCTTGTGATAATGACTACGCTCTTTGTTAAGTATGGAATCCAGTTCTGTGCTAGAATGTGTTTCATGTACTGTCAGCAGGTTAGTCCTGTCCTATAGATGTGCTTTCTTCTGTTGGCTTTTGTTCCTCCTGTTCTTGACAGATCCACTTGTCCCTCTCCATCCATGTTGCCCCTGGTAACCGCAGGGGGAAATGCTGATCGACGTCATGACCAGCGACGGGGAGGGGTTGAGAAAAAATGTTTTACAAAGAAACTGAGAAAAAGAGATAGGCAGTGAGACAGGTAGCAGGAGAAATGAGAGTGAAGACAGAAGGAAAAGGAAGGACAGCGAGGAACGGCATGACAACATGATATGTACTCTTCCTGTGAGAGGAAAAACAAATACAACATTTTTTGAAAGAGTAGCATTCATCTTGTATGACTACTGCAAGGTAATGATAAATTGTGAGCTGTCAAATGAAGGCCAACAGCTTTCCATTGCTGTCATGGTTTAAAGTGTTTGACTGGCTGCCACAGCCTGCCTTTGAAAGATGGTAGTATTTTAAAATTGTTGACAGACGGGCCAAATGCACAAGCCACACAGCTAGAAAACATTCTTAGTGACTTAGATAATGTGTTATAAAATGATTTCAAGTATCCAATTTGAATGGCATGTATCAGATCATAAATATGAATGTATTTCTACTTTGGAAATAATGCTTTAAACTGACCAGGGGCCGTGAAATGAAGGAGGCAGCATATAGACATTGGCTTCCTCTGTGAAGAAGCACCTCCAGCTGCTTCTCCTACTGTCAGGGACCTTCAACGGAACAGATACAAAATGTGCAATATTCAACTTTAGATTTTTTTTTTCTAGCAGAGCAAATGCATCTACTCTAAAATACCACATTTTTTGTGATAATGATGCTAGCATTTCATTGAACTTAATGTGATGTGGTTTTTAAATGCTGTGAGTGTTTTTAGTGATGAAAGAGGTGTTATTTGTGGTTCAAGCAACAGGTATAAGTAAAAATACTACTTTAAATCAGGTTTTCTACTTGTGTTTTTAGGGTTGCTGGGTGATCTTACCAGATGTTTTCTAGAGTGTTGCTAGGATGTTAACCAAACATCTGAGATAGCTGTGTGGCTGTTAGGGTGTTGTAAGCATACACTGTATATAATTAGTGGACAGAGAAACCGTGACGTCACCCACTGGTTTCTGAACTGCCATTTTGAAGCCAGTAGTTTGCAATTTTGCCATCCCTATATTGCATTTTTGGAGCCAGATGTGACCATATTTTGAGAAAAGGGGCAGAACTAGGGGAGCCCTGGGGTCAGCCAATGCTACACACTAGTTTACTGACTCTGAAAAATGGTGAACTTGATCAAGCAGTATGTGAGTCATTTTACAGTCTTATTAGTGAAACATAGCAACCACAAGTGGCTGTCTGTCAGGAAAGATGTCTTTTATCAAATTAATTGAAACTCCAAAAGCCCAAGCCATACAGACTATTAATCAAAGCCTCACACAGCAGACATTCAATCTTTCCTGACCTGAGATCTGATAAACAGAACAAGAAAATTAAAGATGGAACAGATCAATTATTAGATGATCCAAACAAAACAAATGAGACCTGAATAAGAAAGAAAAATACCTTTGAGTATTTGTAGAGACACATTCAGTATATCCAGTTTTACAATGGGTGGTGTGTGGTCAGTACCTTGGCTTCACAGCAAGAAGGTTGTGGGTTCAACTCTCGGTCTGTTCTCTCTGTGCAGTCCAGGTTTTCCTCCAGGTGCTCTGGTTTCCCTCGGCATTAATGCTGCATTTGCATGCTATCAGGAAGATGATCCTATCCACTTGTGAATTAAAAATTATAAGTGTTTTTGTTGTCGTAGCGAACTGAAAAATGGCTGACACTATTTATCGTAACCTGCTACTTGGGTAAACAGTTTCGGATGTGTTAGTTCATCTGCTTAGCCTTTTTTTTTTTTTTTTTTTTGCAAATTACGTACGCTCTAAATGTACAAAATCATCAGCTAACAGCAGCAGAACATTTATAAAAGCACTGTTTTTCATTCACGATGAATCCCTCATTGCTGTTCACCATGTCCAAAAGTTCAAAGGTTATTTCTATTGAGATTGTTTTCCCAGTTCTCCAGTAGAAAATATGACATGAGGGGGCGCCGATGTGAATTTTTCGAGTTTGAAACTAGTATTTACCATAAAGAAGGATGAAAACAGCTACATATCAGTTAATTGTCCCATTGGTGCTCCTGACTATGGTGATGATGAAGATGTGGAGATGATCCCTGAGCGCCTTCAATGGCAGCTTACTGCTTCAAATTCACTCCATGATAATGCTAATGCTAGGTGTTGTGTGTGTAGGATGGTCTCATTCAGTGCGAAGTGCCAGCCAATTTAAATAATGATCCTATGGAAAACATTGAAAACCCCTCCCCCCAGACAGAAGTGTGTTTGATATGTTTAGTTAATTAGAATAGAGAATTTAAACTGTGTGTGTGTGTGTGGCTAAATTGTCTTTTAGCTGCTATATTTTAATAAAATGAATGACTTGGTGCAGTTTTTTTCCATGGAGCTGTTGAATAGGGCTGCCTCTTACTAGCTCCATTTGGAAAGAATCAGTCATAAACCTATTGTTATTAATTGTTTGGATGCCACACTAGCACAAGCCCTCAGAGTAAATTGTTCTCTCTGACAGTCTTCTCTTGTAGATTGGATGCAAAATTATGTGATGACGTCCAGGTTTTCCTTTTGTATTACACAGGAATACACTGTAGCATGTGCTTTAGTTAATTTGCCTTACTTGACGTGCCACGTGCTGTGATATGACACTATAATGACGGTACTGAAAGATATAATCATGCAGCCCTATTGTAGACCATATTCTGCCAGAAGCTTTCCTCTCTCGCTGTTTTCTTGTGAGCCCGCTCTGCTTGATGTTTGTCTTGACCGTCTTGTTCTTGAGTGAACCTCTCTTTCTTCTGCCTTGGAGGTTCCATATAAAGGTCTATCTGATGGTGATGGCGTCAGGTTTCCAGAGCATGCAGCCAATTCATTCCTATCTTATTGTCTTAATCTCTTCTTCCACAGCTTTTTGGCTTCTTCTTCCGCTTGAGATTATCGTTGCTGATAGTATTTGGGCAAGATCCAACCCTGGCACCTGTTGATGAATGTCTGTATTTTACTGTGCCTACTGAAGTGTAACATGGAACTGTTTTCACCTGTGTCTGTCTGTGTGCTAGTGACGACGCCAACTCACAAAAAATCAACCTTTATGAAACTACTTATGCAGGTAAAGATGTAAGTGAAAGTCTTGAACTCACCTACGAATCACTGAAATGGCACCAAAAAGTCCAATATTAATGAAGGCTACACCCTTAATACAAATAACACTGCCGTCGTCGAGCGTTTCCAGCATTTTTGTGATATTTGCTTACGTTTTGACACTGTAGATCTAAGAAAAAAAAACCTTTTTAATGATTTTTAATCTTTTAAGTCAACCAACCGTTGGCCGTCTGAGCCACTGACCCTGGCTCTGGCTCTGTGTACTTAATACTATGACATGCATCACTCCGTCAGTGTGTTTCTTGTAAATAGAGGTCAGCTGAGCCTGCTGTATTTATTGAGACAGGCTGTTAAAACAATGGGGCTCTGTATTCCAGTGGCTTTATGATCTTAACATTTATAGGACATGGGTTCATATGCAGGGTTTGCACCCATTTGTAGTCACCAAGGTCTCAATCATACTTATTTGTCATTGATCCAGTGTCGACTTGATATGTGTCAGTCTGAGCTTTGTCTGCTGGTTGATTTCTTTATTGTCAGTGCCTGTAACAATATTTTGTGATTATTTTTATTACAACAATGCCAACTAAACTGCTTTATATCAACTAAGTTAAGTTCAACAGTGCTTATAGTACTGTTAAGACCTTCTAAAAGAGTTCTAAACCTTCATTGTGGTCATGTTTTCACAAGGCCACTGTGTGCATTCTTTCTCTAAATCTCTCAAACGTGAGCTACAGTCAGAATCCTCTCGGCTCTGTGTGTGTGTGTGGAATGCCTCGATGTCTTTCAATAATATTAAACCAGAACTAAATCCTGTATGCTCTTTGAGCTATCATCACAGAAAGCAAATGATTCACAATTTTTCATGTGCTTAAATTTTGGAATAGTGCCAGAGAAGGAGGCAGAAGCTTGAATTTCCCTTCATTTTCTTCAATATCTAACCTCAGCAAACCTCAGGGTGTTGTAGAAAGCTAATAGTCACTTAAATTAAGAACAAAGAAACACAAACCATTGGCCTCAAGAAACGAAAAGGTCAATGCGTAGGTCATAATCTGTGGTTTATAATATTGTGGACCAGCGAGAGTAGACTATTAGGCTTAGCTGATGTCTGTGTTCTCTCTATAGATACGTCTGCATTGGGATATTTCTGGGTTTATTAGTGTCTTTAATATCGGTTTTGCTTAAAGGTTACTGTTGGACCAAGTTAATGTCCTTCTGTTGACCATTGTGGGCAGTGGTTACTGTATGTATGTTTATTGCGGGCATTTGTAGGAGCTCCATATCAGTGTATTTGCTGTAAAACTGTTGACATGATGTCCTAGAGCTGTGTTTTTAAGGGTGTTTAGAGGTTGAGTGCACAATAACTTGAAGCTTGTTAGACGTGGGTATGCTCTGTGTTTAAGATAAGCTGCTGGTTGCTAGGCTGGAAAGGAAATAGGTTTGGGGGAAGCATATTAGATTCAGCAGACAGTGTTTACACATACACAAGAATGTCTACCATCATCTGAGAAACTAATAGGGTGAAGGGGAGTGGCTGAAATGAAAGGTGGGATGACAGCTAAATGTTTTCTTACATGTGCGTAAATGTTTGGTAAAAGCTGAAGCAGATTTTTGCACATGCGCGCACTGAGATCAACAGAAGGCATCCTTTGCTGTTTCTAGGGACGACCTCTAAAAGTGAGTCAGGATTGAGGGTTACTCAATAACTAATGTTTGCTTTTAGTGCAGTCTGCTGCATCAAGAAACACCCTTACAGATGTGACCCAGCTCTGAAATGCATGCATGCATACAGCATTTTTTCACAGTGTTACTCAAGCTTGCCATATCTCTCTCTCTTTTCATACCTCCTTGTTTTTCTACCCTCTATTGTGTACACACATGCACGCACACGCACACACACACATACAAATTCATACACTCCCTCTCTCACACACGCTCTGCTCAGCTCTAAAGGATCAGTAGCTTATAAACTGGCTGCAGTCAGCAGTCAGTCTCTCTGTGGAGGGGGAAGAAGGAAGGATAGATTGGATGGAAGAAAACTCAGCTAAGCTTTGCTGGATAGAATCTTACTAGGCTGGGGCAATTTATTGGTGAACCACCACAGGTTCCTCGTTGGTTTTTTACAAGATAGAGAACGGTGGCTTTGGGCTCGAATGGATGGAATTAGTTCAGCTAAAGTCTTGCTGGGCTCATTGTAAGTGGACTGTGTTAAGTTTGCCTGCAGGCCTGGATAAAAAAGGCTGGAATATACGGAATTCTCTATTTTTTTTTTTTCCTCTCAGCCCACCCTCCCTCTGTCCTCCTTCTACCCCCCACCCCCCTCATCTTCTCCCTTGCACTTTTACAGCAGACATCCAGTGTTGCAGAGCAGACAAAGGCAGCAGCCTCAGTGCTCCTGTTCATCTGCTGGCTCTTTAAAAGACAGAAAGGGAGAGAGAGAGAGAGGAGGGATATTTCTTTTCTTTTATATCCTTTGCTCTTTCACAGAGGGAGCTGCTGGTGTGAGGAATTACCAGCCAAGCTTTCTTCCATTTAGCATATAGATGATTTTTGAATGTGGGTTTTTTTTAAAGACTACAGCATTTTGAGGACTCTGCTGGACACAGAAGAGTGTGTAGTGTTTTCTATTTTATACATTTTGTCTGCCTTTTCTGTTCACTTGGTTGACCGGTGCTGGTGGTGCTGAAGCCGGGGCAGGCATGGCCCAGCAGGCAGGCATGGGGGTGACCCACCAGGACACCCTGGCAGTGCCCCCCATGCCCAAACACTCCGGCTTGAATGAAGACCTGGTGAAGATCCTGCGGGAGAACTTGCTGCAGCCGGAGAGACCACGGGGACACCGGCGGTCCCCGTCCTCCATCTCCCCCCGTCTTTCTCCCCGCAACTCACCACGGCTTCTTCGCCGCATGCTGCTGAACAACAACATCCACAAACAGAGGCGCTTCACTGTCGCACACACATGGTGAGACTTGGACAAAAAGAGAGATTAGACGGTTAATGGTTTATGTGTTGTGTGGTGATTAGGCAGGCACATTACGGCCATCTCTGTATTTGCATTTTGTCATACAACATGTGGTCTAACCCATACCTGCGGCAAAGTTTCAAGGTCGGGACCATGTTTGTTGAACGCTGCATGAAGAGAGGCGTTGGTGCGATAAGCTGCTTGAGTAATTAAACTTTGTTTGCAGTTTAACACTTTCCCCTCCTGGAGACATGTCAGCCACTATTCCTTCTGAATCTCCTAGGAAACCTTGGTTAATTTCCCTCTTGGTCTCAGTTATCTCTGTCCGGCCTAATGTCCATCTCCATCTCACCACCTGTCCCTCCTGTGTGTCTCCGTTTCAGAGTCCTGCTCATTCCCCATCTGTCTGTCTCTTCACCTTCCTCTGCTCTCTCTGCTGTGTAAAATGCAGTGCAGTATCTGAGGAGATATAGAGCCGTCTGTCTTGTTAGGTATCTAGCGGAAGCCATCCATCACTATTTTTCTTCCCTCCTGCTGTGGTTTTCTCTTCACACCTGCCTGCCTGCAGTTTTTGACTATTAATTAGTCTTCTATTCCTGGCTGTCTATCAGTCTGTGTTGTGCTCGCCCACGCCTCACCCATTCCCTTCTCTTCATCTCTACCCCCCCCCCCCATTCTGTATTCCCCATTCGCTCTCCTCCCTGCACCTCATGCCTCCACCCCCCGCTTCATTTGTTTTTTGCTCTTTAACCAATTTCTCTACCCTCCACCCCCCGTCCCTCACTACTGAGGATTCCCATCACCTACATTTTGTCTTATTCTTTCCCCCTCTCAGTGATTATCCTTTACTCCCCTTTCTGTCCCATTCACTTATGCCCCACTTCTTCTACTCCAAATCTCTTTCATCACTCACCTCTCTGCAGGCATCTGGATCACGCTGATGATGTAATTCCATAATTCACATTTTTGCAGTCACATATTTTTTTTCCTACCTGCTGCTTGCCAGGTCTTTTTTTTTCATTTTCCCATTTCTTTCTATCTGAAGGCATTCTTTACCTCATTTTGTTTTTTATTATTGCTGCTTCACATTCTTTTCTGGAGGTTCATTTTCTCATCTCTTCTTTCTGATACGTCTTCTTAATCTCTCTCCTTTCTCCTCCATTATTCCATCCCATTACAACTATTGCATATAAATGATGACACTAACATGCGGCGATATACAGCGGCTCATGGCTCCTATAGATTTTCGCTATTTCAGAGACATGTGGCTTCCTATGTCTCTGTATAATTTAAATTACATGAATTAATTATCTCCATGCAAAACTGATGCGTCCCCATTTGTGTACTCCAACATGAAGGCTTGTGTGCGGTTCTTAATTCAGATTACCTCATTTTACACACCACCACTCTTCTCCCTTGTGCTGCTTTAAGCACAACGCTCACAGTTCCATATTAAGAAGACACACTTTCATTTGTGGAATGGATTTTCCCTGTTTGGTAATGATGCCGCTCCTTGTCGTAATGATAGTAGAACAAGTGAACAAGATTTTTGCACTTGTTAAAAATCTGCAACTGATTAAATAAGCAAGGGTAAAAAGGCCAAATGGTGGCATGATTCATGATAGATCAGGAAATAGACTGGGTAGAATTTTTTTTTTTTTTAAAGAAATACTAAGCTTTGGAGGAAATGCTGCTCAGGAAATTCTGTAATTATACACTGATGACACTCAAGACATACCCTCTACATGTAGAGTGTCATCAGTGTGCCAAGCTTGAATATTAAATTTTAGTAATTTTTCCAAACTGATTTAATTTACTATTTTTAGATGTAGAGCAACCATTAATGAAAAATTAACAGTAATTTATACTGCTAACAAGTAGTCAAATGCTCTGAAGATACAAACAACTAATGATTAAATGATGAATAGTTTTATTTAGGGGATGTTTTGTTAAAAATCAACTAATGCTGACTGTCATGAATAACGTAGTCATTTAATAAACTGTCTGTGCAGCGTTTGTGACCAACAATCTAAACTCCAAAGATGAATTTGACATTTGGAAGCACTTATAATATTTAGTGTACACAATAAACAAAATATAGTTAAAAAATTGTAGAATCTGATGACAAAATGACTGCGATAATGCTGTCATGTAGGGGCAAGGTGGAGGATGCTTCAAATGTTATGTTACAGTTTGTTTTTATTTTGCTATATTTTGGTATTTTGAGAATTTTTTTCATCATAAATGTAGATGTATGATTAAATGGGCAGATAAAGGTGGACTGTCAGTGTTGTATGGTAGCAGGTTATGCATGTTTTGTGTCACTGTGGTAAATCATTAGCTTAATAACGGCCTTGTCTATGCTGTGTAAGTCCAAAATTAAACACCTTTTTTTTTTTGTTTTTTACCTAATTTTTCCCAGTGAATGTGTGATGCTGTTTGGCCTTGACGTGCATTTACTAAAGAAAACATCTCTGTGCTGTACAGGAGATGGAGAAAAAGGAATGTATTTGCTTTCATCTGTCTATATGGTCTGAATGACGCACAGGATGATGCAGCTAACCTTTTGCATCGGAGAGCATGAGAGAGCAAAAACAGGAAAAGACGGTGACTGGAATGAAAACAATGACCACTTAATTTCTGTATAACATGTTGGTCTTGTACTTGTGTCGGCTGTTGACATTTGAAGAACTGTCAACAACTGGACCGGACTGGACAGGATATCAGACGGAAATAAAGGGAGTGTGGGTGGTTAGGAGAAAAATGGCTGTGTCTGTGTGTACATGTGTGAGCAAGGGAATGGACAAAAGTCAATTTGTTTGTGTGAGAGAGAGATGCACCATCATGGCTGTAAGTAGTCGGGGGGTTGACAACTGCAGTGTAATTTACTCCAATCACCTCTCATTCTTTAACAGCTGCAGGGAATCACAGGGCCACTGCGCTGTAAATCTGGTGGCATACACAGCCCTCAGTAGCTCCACTCCACACTTCATTAACAAGACAATCCTTCTCCATGGACCGATTGGACTGATGTACTACTTCACTGTTCTTACGGGCATGACACTGTGAAAAACAACGCACAAATTATTTTACAATTACTCAGTGCCTTGCAAAACACATTCCCAGTGCTGATCTGCGTCTCTGCTCTGAAGTGCTCCGATTAACCGTAATGATTTGTAAGACATAAAGAAGGTACTTTGGGGTATTTTATTGGATCTGACTGTTTACAGAGTTAGATTTTGGGCTCATAATTTACATATAGTTACAGTTGTTTAATAGAATTTTAAAAGCTGTGAATATTTGAGCAGGACTTATTTTGGCTGAGAGGATTTTAAGTTGACTGTTGTGGTTCTTATTCAATTGTTGGCAGTATTATTACAGCCTAAGCTGCACCATTACCTCCAACAGCAGCAGCAGCATTAGTGTGGCTTCTGGGTGGAATTAGAGAGGGGAATCTGCAAAAACTGGGTGTGTTGACAACAGATTTAAGGCTCAGCACTGGGAGGAATTGTTACCTGAATGTGAAAGCTGATAGTTGTGGTGTTTAATCACATGCAACATGTTTCTTAAGCTTAGCAGCCAAAGATAATAGTAGTTAATTAGTCAATATGCCAATGGGATATTTTACAAACTATCTGCATTAGCACAACTGAACTTTAATAGTGGCTGATGGGAAATTTTAGGCCTCTTATCTGAAGTTACTGACTTTTATATAATAGCTTGTGTATTTTTTTTCTACCTGTTCAGATATTTAACAAACATCTAGTTTCTTAACCAGGCATTGCCAGATTAATTTTCATAAGATAATTAGTCTGGGACCCTCTCAAGTCTTACACCAAAATGGTTCTGGATGCAATTGGACAAACCTGCAACCAGTTAGGGCTGGGTGATATGGAAAAAAATCATATCGTAATATTTTTTTCATATCGGATGATATTGATATGTATCACGATATAAATCAAATCACTATTTTTGTCAAGCTTAAATTTTCCATGACTCATAAGTTTGAAGTGAAGACATCAGAAGGAACATGACAGATGTGCTGAAAAACATTATACACCTGTTTCAGATAAATAATACAGGTACATATATTTAAAACTAAACTAAAAGTCTGAGCAGCAGGCAAAAGCTTTCAAGTTTTAAAAGAGAACACAAACAGACCATTAAATTTGTTGGTCAACTCCAAATAAATAAAATCTTCATTCCAAAAAGGTTCGTGTGGAAAGGCGAGTGTTTGCATTCTTCACATAGGCTACATGTATTCGATCGGTACACCTTCGTATTGTATTGAAGGCCCCGAACTGAAACCGTTCGGTACAAACCGTTACACCCCTACTTTTCAGTAACCGAGTCACTCGAATTCTCGGTCCAATTTTTCCCTGAGGGAACAGTCGCTGCAGCCCAAACATTAGCATGTGAGCTGTGGCTGCTCTTACACCTGTGCTCTATGGCTCTAGCATGATTGGTTCGATGCGGTGCTACTTAATTTTGATTAGCTGTTCTTACGTTTGTCACAACGTGGACGAATGAATTCTATTGAAATTATATCAAGCATGTCTCATACTTCTATTGAGGAAATGTTATTTTGCTATATATATTGTTATCATTTTATCGCCCACCCCTTCAACCAATGAGAGCAACAGACACATACAAAAGCCAGTGCTTCACAGGAAGCAGTCACAACTACCAGCACATCATTGTATGAAACCACAGCGGACCCACCCTAAATCAGATAAATGGCAGTGATTGGCTCTTCCCTATCTAGGCTCAGAGGGGATCAGTTTGACTGGGATCGGTGCCAGACTGATCTGCCAGAACAAATGAACATTTGCTCCTAGGCAGCTGCATCTGGTTCTGAGGCTAAAGTCAAAGGATGTTAAGGCTTTTTTTGAACGATGGTGAAAAATTGGTGGTCAGTCCCAAACTATCATTACTGTATCACCCTTTATAAATCCACTATTGGTTGACCACTGGTGTGTTGAGTACAAGTCACTGTCTCTCAATGCTGGAGTGCCTGACCTTCTCTAACAGGATTACATGTTTTTACCATGGGATATTATATAGCATGAGCTCAAGTGCTTTAAAGAGGGACTGTATCATAGCAGTGCAGTGACAGACTGTCAGACAGCTAATATTGAATAAATGCCTCTACATGCTATAAGACATGATTCTCTTATAAAGTTGAGAGTGCTCTCAGTAAGGGTACAGCACATAGAGTACAGAGCAAAGGTGGAATGAAGTACTCTTATCTTCAAGTGATATAAACACATGTACACTCAACTTTTTCATTCGTTTTATCCGAATAACTCTTGTTCAACTTTCCTCCTCACTGACCCAGAGGTATTTTTAATGCTGTTGCACAACAGTGTCTGATGCTGCATTGCAACAGTGCAAGCATCTCTTTATGTAACAGGAGAATGGGATTTCAGTGAGGGGAGGACAGGTGGCTTCGAACAGTGGTGCTGATGCTGGCATACAGTCATTGGCTGAGTTTTGGTGGAGATGACTCGATGGTGCGGGGTAGATGAATGATGGATTGATGGATAGCTGGATGGATGATTAATGATTGATGTGTGGATAAATGTAGGATAGGTGAAGTAAAGGGAAGGAAGCAGGGCAGGAGAGTGTGAGCGAAGGAAATAAAAGATGTTTGGCTAAACATTGTATTGGTAGTGCATGCCTCTCTTACATCTAAGTGTTATTATCTGTCTCTCTCCATGTCTTTCTTGATTTTAATCTCATTCCTCTTTGCTATTTCTCTCTTTGAGGGACATGATTACGCTAACTGGTGGTCAAAGCTCAACAGTTACTACTAATAGTATGAATTAATTTGAATAATTGATTCGGTTTTATAGCATAATCCATATTCTGCCTCAGCTGGAAATGCAGTTTGTTCCGGGGAAGTTTTAATGTTATGATGGATGGGTAGTACTGTAACAGCAGTCAACAGCAGTAAAACTAAAATATTTCATTGTTTTGTTGTATTTTGTTTAATCATTAATCAGAGAATGTCACATAGGCTGCTTTAGTTTTTCTTAAAAGCTAGACTTTGCCGCTTGTCTTTACTGGATGTGATAGATGTACACTGATAGACTGATTGGTTGATTGATTACTGTGCAGAGGATTCTCTAGGTTTTTATCCGTCCAAATATTGCTCTCCACCCAGGAGAATAGAAGGCTTGTGATTTGCATATATATGAGCAATGATGCTGCTACTGTGCTAACTGTGCTGCATGACATATTATTGACCACATGATACAGACGTTCCATTTGTAGACAAAGGTAGACTTGGACAAATCAATGAAATTACATGCCCACCATTTTGCAAACATTACAGAAATACACTGATTGATACGTACACCCTGCATATGCGTCTACTGAAGTCAGTCTTTGCGAGATTAGACAGAAACTGGGAATATGACTCAGCTTTGACTTTGTATTCTGAGCAAGTGGCCAAGTCAGTTGCTGAGATGAATAAGAAAACTTGGATTATATAACCGTGTGGCTGCAAGAGACTGAGAATAGGAGAAAGTGAGTAAAGAAGAGGAGGATGAGGGAAGAGTTTTCGGGCTCACATATGTTGGAACTGTTTCGCATTCCTTAAACTTTAAGAAAAATAGAGGCCCTCTGGAAATACTGCTGTACTTGAATCATTCCCCCTAATATGGAGTTATAGAAGAAAAGTGAATTAATCTGAATATTATTAATACATCAGTACCACAGCGCTCTGTTATAAATAGAACCCCTGATGCTCTTCTGAGTTTGTGTAGTGGCCACTGGCTGATCTGCAATGAATGCAGATCAGTCAAACATTACCATAAAAATGAGTTTTCAGTCACAGATGGCTTCTAAACATAAAAATCAGATCTAATTATTTTTATTTATTAAAGGCTTTTTTATTTTAAAGATAAAGTCTGTGCTCAAACCCACCTCCCATTTACGGTATAACATTATATTCACTCCTCAGCTATTTTATTTTAGCATCTGAATTTCCAGTGTGTAAACATCTCCACTGTAGTGTAGGTTGAGTTTCTGTTTCCATTCAGTAACAACTATTCAACAAAGAGTAAAACTCTCAATACTTCAGTAGCTTGGAGGATCTGTACAGCAAACTGAATTTAGACCCAAATAAACCAAGACTGGACTATATGTATCGCTGTAAAATAACTGAACTTCCAGTCATATGTGTGTGTATTATCTCTGCTTTGTATTAATTAAATGTATTTTAACTGCTTTTTTGATCTTTTAATCAAAAACTGATAACGTTTTAATAAAATATTGTCACCTCTTCTCATTAAATGATTCTGACAATGTGATTTATTATCATAGATATGTATGTAATCGATATGTAATCATTGCACTTTGTCAAAGCTGATTACTGATGTGTATAGGAATTAAAAGAGGAATGTGTCTGAAAACTAAGGCTGCATGATATGAGAAAAAAACTGACGTTGCAATTTTTTTTAAACCTACAATATATATTGTGATATGACTATATACTGAGGAGAATTTAATATCTGGGTGGTGCCGACGTCAATGGTCAAACAAATTGGTTGTGTTATCTCTCGTTGTGGCAACAGGTGGAAGGCACTGTCGACACAGAACACGTATGCCAATATCATCCTTTTTGTAGCGGAAATAATTTCAGATAACTGACATTGCTTTTCTTTTTGGCACCAAGTCTTAGTTTTCGGTGATTTTCTCTTGTTCGTTGCTCATTTTTCAATGTTGTTACCAACGACTCATTCCATGTGCAGGGGCGAACTGATTAAGAACGATTGTGATTGGTGGATCATTGTTTGCAGTGTGTGTCAGGTACCCAGGATGAAATGAGATGTGACTATTGCGCACACAAACATTGCGATGACAGTGCTCAAACGATATATTGTGCAGCTCTATTGAAAACTGCATTATTGCAGCTTTATGGACAACAGTGTATAATTCATTTTGCACACATGTACATGATCAGTAAAAATACTCTGAAAAATGCCTACAACAGTATTAAAATAAAGAGTCTTATCTTGTTCAGTAAAGATTAGATATATGAGAAAAAAATCTCATGGAAGCTGAAAACAGTGACTTTCTTCAGTATTCACAGCAAAAACATTATTTTTAGTTTTAATTTCAGTAAAAAGATTCAATCTTAGACACAAAACAAACTAAAACCTGGATTTTAAAAGAACAACATGAAATGTTTTTTTTCTTCTATATCAAAGACAACTGATATGAACTGATAGAAAAATGTAGAAAAACCGAATAAATAAAGGAGAAGTAGAGGTCTGAAACACAGCTCTGGGCCTTTGAGAGTCAATTAAAGGTTTATATTACTTAATGGTACGTTAAATTATGAATAATTAGGCCAATCAGTCAGACTTTACACAATATCAGACCTCTAATACAGTGGAACTACACTTGAGTACTGGATATGCTTTTATATTCTGTTTTATATAGCAGACAGTAGCCTATATCACATATTTTTCCTTCCTGGGGGGCAATGTCACAGGTTAAAATGAATGTCAATATCAGACATTATGGTCTCATGTATCGTGCATACATGCTTAGCTGCTTGGAATATGATCAATTAAGAGAAGTAATCCATACTTGAAGATTTCTGAAGTGCTGTAAATGTACGTGCATCTGAGTATGTCCAAGTGTTTTCAACTCTCTTCCTCCTGCTCTTCCTCTTGTGTTTTTTTTTTAACATAGTGATTGTCAAGCTCAGTGAATGCCACATGTAGTCAGACTCACATTTCCAACATGTCAAAATCTGTAACCTTTAAGAAAACCAGCAGGGACGCGGATGCTGCCTCCAGATCTGCTGCAAGATGTGTTTTTTTCACCTGTTAAAATTTGTGATACCACCCAGCCTAAGTAGGATTGTCATTTTTCTGAACCGTGTTGATCCGAGTGATATTGTTGGAAATCATTTGCATCAAACAGGTTTAGATGTATTAGTGTGTGTTCGCACTGGTTACTGATCTACTAGATTTAATGAGATGGTGACCAGAATTAATATGGGTTGAAGAGGCCACAGCTGCAGGGTTTTATCAAAGCTCTTTTGATATGTTGATATCTTCTTGATTCAACAAAACGACTGAAAGATTGTGCCAGTGTTAGCTCAAATATGCTATTTGATGTTGTAATTTCATTCACCTTTCCTGGATGTGTTTATTTGGATATGAATGGATATTTAATGTATGTGGAGTGTGTCAAAAGTAGCACTACTCTCACTTTATCACATCTTTTTACTGTTTTATCTAGTATCATTTTTCACTGAAAAGGCGATAATGTCATTTTACCACCCTCTCTAACCAAGCCTGTTTTGCACCTTCATCATCTTCAGCTTTGTTTTACTCCTGCTGATTTCAACACCAGAACTTGACTTGATTGCTAAGGGAAAATTTAGTCACTGATTAGGGGCTGCTCTGATAAACGCAGCTGCACCAGAGCCTCAGCAGAATAGCCCGAGGATTGAGAGAGTCGAGAAGATGAGTACCAAACTGAGAGGAAGTTTTTAATAGCCATGAATATTTTTATAATGGGCTGCAGATGCCCATGCACTCCTTTGTGGTATCTGATGCATTCGCTGTAGAGGTGGAGAGGTACTTTTTATATTTTCATGGCTTCTTTTTTTTTTAACTGTGGCGAAGGTTCTCATAATCGCAGAGATGAAAAAAAAAAAAAAAGAACATTTGCTCTGCTCAAACTGACAGTTGGATGAGGCTCGAAGCTTTCATTATAATATTCTCTGAGAGTCTTATTAGCCAGAGGTGAGATCCATTAAAGACGCAGGACTGTGCTAAAACCATTGGTCATGACTGATTATAGTTAGAAGGCTCAACTCATTAAAGAAGTATTGAATGTATGACTCTTTAAAGGTTTATTGCATGTTTTTTTACACTCAGACACCATTACTTTAAGGTTTATTAATACATAAAAAACATAAGAGCCTCACGACTCTTCTACATAATTAGCTTTTTTTTTTTATCACCATAAACATTATTTATCACTCTGCTGTTGTGCATCCGTGTTTAATGCATATTGGAGAATAAAAAGTAACGCTCAGAATAATTCAGTCTGTATACATTATATTTATATTTTATTCATGGAATGCTAATTGCATCTTATTAGTGTGGAACATTTCCACCAAACACTCAAGTAAAGCAGCCTTGTGTGGTAAGTTTTTGCAGTGATTCACTTGAACACCTCAAGTTATGCACATTAATGAAATTATTTTATTTGCAACTCTAGCCCTCATATAAACTTGTAAAAATCAATCATTTATTAAATTTTTTTTCTCTTCATCTCAAATGTGATGCTGCAAAGATAAGAATAAGAAGCATGTCTACTAGACATAACAATGCCTGGCAGAAATACTCTTTCATAATATGTCTGTCCTTCCTCAAAAAGTCGTGAGAATGTTTCGCCTTTTCTCTACATCCTCCTCTGCACATCTCTTTCATCCTTGCTGTGCTATTGTTTGCCTTTGAGTACTACTTACACAGTTGCCTTTGCATCTGCATTTCTATTTTTCAAGGCTTTGTTGCACCTACAGGAAGGTATAAACCCGGGATGAGCAAGGTTTAATAACACGTCAGTCTGCATCATGTTGTCTCTGCAGTAAATGGTAAAAGAATGGGCATCAGACAAGACAAAAGACTTGCATGCATCTCTGACTTTACAATTTAGTTGGAACCTGGATACTTCTTTTATAGACTGGAGTGAAAAATAGTTAAATCGAGAAGATGCAACATGGGTCAACAGGCGACTGAAACTGAAAATAAATCCTGTTATTGGTCGCAGGGTTCTATTTGTTTGTCTTCCCTTTTTAGGACTTACATAACATCTTCAGTACACCTTGCTTTTACTCTGTTTGGACGTGGTCTCGGTGGAGCGAGTCCACCTCTATCAGTTCTAAAGAGTTGCCTGTCCAATTAAGATGCAGCTGTCTCCTGTGTTGTGAGAGCCATTCAGTTATTGATGTCATCCCTTGATCATTTTTCACAGCTGCTTCCAATATCCTGCTCTTTATGAGGGTAGGTTTTCATCTTTTATGTGCTCCCATTTGTGTGCGTATGTGTGTGCAAATATAGACAGCGCAAATACATCTGGAGGATTCATCTGTGCCTTTGTGTGTGTGCGCATTATAGTATGTGCACACATGGATTTGTATGCACATTAATATGTTTGCATGTACCTGTGTGTCTGTACTAGCGTGTGTTGTCTTGTTTGTGTCAGGACCTAATTACCAGTCCTCTGTTGTCTGTCTGACCACTGGGGCTGTCTCCTTTGATTGCATTGATTCAGTGCCGCTGTATGCGGTAATGAAAGACGAAAAATGAACAGCGTGCTCTGAGTATGAGGTAATTGGTCTGCACCTAGTTTTCTCATGGTTCTCAGGAGGAAGAAAACTCCCAGTGTGTGTTGTTCTATGCAGCCGTGTGTGTGCATGTGTGTTGTTGTGGTTTGTCTTTGCGATGATTTTTTTTAGCATTCAGAAGATCAATGTGATGCTCATACTGTATGTGTGATGTTAGAGGCTAAGAAATTTTACCCATTTATGCAAGTCTGTTTTAAGCTGGTCTATTTCAATCATACTCATCATGCTGTAAGACTAATCTAACATCAAAATAGGTTGCACATGTTGTGTAGTATGCATTGGAGTCACATTTTAACATTGTTTTTGTGATTATTAAACTGAAGTCATTTGTCCAACTGTTAGGGTTATTTTATAGCCTGATATAGTGCGCTTGTGTATATTTCTCCAACTGCATATCATAGACCAGATGCTCGAGTGGCAGGTTTATCTGTGAGTGAGCAGATGGTTTGGAGAAATGAATGTAAACGCTAAGTTGTCACGGAGCAGGGAATGCTTGTGTCGACAACAAGGGTCCGGGCGAATGGTAAACATTGCTGTGAGGCTGCCAATCAGCACGAATTATTGGGGTTGTACAGTGGATTTGTTTTCAGAGGAATGCGTAACAACTGTGACGGACGGGCACAGAGAGCATTTGGCAATCGTATATTAGTTAGTCCTAGCTCCATAGTGCACTGCAATATTGGCACATATTCTTATTTTGCGTACCAGTTCGCAGCTCCTATATATATATTTTAATATTAACATGACATCTTTATTTTTATGTTCTGATCACTGCAGTGCCCCATGATTTATGCTATCTTAAACTGTTATTACCCTGCACCCCAAAGGGGAGGCAAGGGGGATTGTTTTTGGTTCAGTTTGTTTGTTTCTTTAATCATTAACATTCTAGCAGCAAAACTCTTGGTTGAATTCATACCTAATTGGGCTTATAGATTGCCAGTGACCCAGAATAGTTGTGATTACATTTTGGGAACAGTAGGTCAAAGTTCAAAGTTTTTATGAATTTTTAAAATCTTTTTTTCCCCCATTTACTTATAATGGGTGAAATTTCACATGTCTGTAGCAGCAAAACTATTGGTTGAATTCACACCAAATTGGGTTTATAGATTACCAGTGACCCAGCATAGATGTCATTACATTTTGGGAAAAGTAGATCAAAGTTCCAAATTTTTATGAATTTTTAAAATCTTTTTTCTCCTTCCATTTACGTATAATGGGCAAAATTTCAAATGTCTATAAAAACATCAATTTTGTTTCAATTGACTTCAAACTTGGCACATATATAGATGGAATTGATATGCTGACATCAGCACACACAGACATGATGACATCAGCTGGATCGATGCCAAAATAAGCTACAATACATGTGAGGGGCGGGGTTTGTTTTGCCTGGCACCACTTGTTATTTAGTTGATTCATTGTTCTTTTTTTGTGTCACAGCCCCCCAAAAAAACATTGTTATAAGATAATGATGTAAACTAGAAAATATTCAAATTTAAATGTAGGAAGATTAACCCTTTTATTACTCAAACTGATGAATCGGTTGTCAATATAGTTTACAATTATTTCAGTAGTTGATAACTAAAACACTGTTTTATTAATTTTTGTGGCTGCACTAGACTGTTGTTTCTTAGAAATTACACCCAAGAGAATAGGATAGATATTCATTGAAATTTACGATATCATCATAGTGTCATAGAGGTGAAGTTCTCCCCCTTTTAACTGTTGAAAAATATGAATGATGGTCATTGGCCAAAAAGAATTAATTTGTATCCTGTTTCAACTACACATATGATATTTGTCTATTCAGCTAATATATAATTTTATGTGTCAAAAAGTCACAGTTTTGGTATCAGTTGTAAAATAACATTAAATTTTATGTGAAATGACTCAGTGGACTGCATCTCTTGTCACACCTGATATATGTCACCAACACCAAAACTACCAAATCCTAAAAAGCAAGGTAAAAAAGTATTAAAGAGGTGACAGTCCCTACAGGTCTGATCATATTGAAGCTCCAGAGACATCTGTAACTGAACAAGTCATAGAGAAAAAGGTGCAATGAAATCACTTTTACTACTAGTTTTGTATTTTCACAGCCTAATTTTTCAGCATTTTTACAACTGTGACAGATTTGTACAATCATGTTTTAAAGCAAAAAAAATTACATGTGTAAATGATTGCATAATTAAAACAGAATTTAAAAATGACTTGTCTCTCGCCATTGATTGCAATATACTTTATTTTTTTCTGAAATGAGATCTTATCTCTGTATTTTTTAATTGTGGTGAACACTCATCAGAGAAACAGTCTAAATAACCAACTCCTTTTCTATTGATGTTTTCCGTGGGATTTCCAGGCATCTTTTGTCTATTTTTAAAAATGTATTTATTTGTACAAAAAATAGATTTTTGTGAGCGTGCTGCTGTCCAAGTTATGTGTGCCACGTTAATGCTGCTTTAACACAGTCTATTGGGTATCTTTCAGGGAGTGTGTGGATATTGACCTGGAGTGGAAGGATTAGTGCAGGTACTTAAGAAAGATCACCGCCACAGACCACCTCTCATGGCTTTAAATGGATGATCCCAGACAGAAACTGTCAAAACACAGGAGAGAAAAAAGATAGGGTATGGCTAGAGGAGAGGAGGTATGTCTGAGCAATAATCCACTGGGATGTATCGACACATGGGTCTGTCCTCCCTGAAATCAATAATAACCGTGTGTTTTAAAATTCCACAATAGATGTCTTCACTGAAATCTAAATTGGTTTCTCCACTTCAGGTTCAGTCATGTAATGCAGTAGTGTGGTTGCGTCCTTTTTTTTTCTTCTTAAAAAACGAATGAATCCATATTTTACTTCTAAAACATGACTTGAATTGTTGCTTTTTGACATCTCCCATTACCTAGTGATTTTTTTTTTTTGTCAGCAAACTGAACTGAACAATGTCAGCTCTTCAATCCCAAAAGGCTCAGTAGCTTGGCAACATGCACTGCAGTAATGCCCACACACCGTGTAAACAGGGAAACAGGAAACTCACAGGAAAACAGTTACATCGCACTTCCCCCACAGTACTTACAAACATAGATACCTGAACATACCACAGTTCACAGTATGTCATAGTAAGCTGTATAGACTGATGTTCGTATAAATAGCAATATATGTCTATACTCTTTATGTCCAGTGTGATTCTGACAGGGTCTCATTATCTCAGTGTAGGTGGAAAATACATGGGTGAATAACAAGCTAATTATAGATTATAGCTCTTACAATGGTCAGTAGAATAACAATAACTAGTGTGGTGAGCTGTTGTAGTCTCATAATGTAGATATTAGATGTTATTTACAGCTGAAGCTCCAAATATGATCAAGCTATTTTTCTTTTTTTTTTTTTTTTTTTAGCTCTGACAGAGGAAATGATTTATTAAGTTCTTGACAAAAATGCTATCAGCTATATCTGTCTAGATTGAGCTGATTCAGTAATACAAGCTTTGGCTGTATCCAACAAATGAGTATTGAAATATGCATTTGGAAAGTGCACAACTGCACTCATGGTGGTGTTATCTGTTCTTGGCTGCATGTGTTGGTTCATGTACCAAAGCAGTACAGCTTTCTGAAACCGCACCAACAATTCTGGTTTTATGCTCTTTGGAAAATGGCTTTGTATTTCCGCTGTAAAGGCAGCACCTCATTTTGTAGACCCCATGAGGGCTGTGGCAAAGGCAGTTAGATCTGTAAATACTACCTTCCAGGTGCTCGCCATGGCAGAGCACAATTGCAATAATGTAAGATTTAGCTGGTGTGAATAACAGTGCAGCGCAAAGTCAGCAGGTGGGTTTGTCTTCATCATTAAACTGCTCTCCACATTTTCAAAGGAATCCAGACTAAGCCTGTTACGCTTTTCAATGTTTGAGTACAGTTTGTGCTGTTCTGAGCAAACCATTGTTTCTAGCTGTATCCTGCAGCTCACGAGCACCAACGTTTTTAGTCTTTAGTTTGGCTTCAAAAGGTAAACTTCAAAAATGTGTGCCCCAGGACTCGACTTTGTTCACTCTGACTGAAACAGTTGTCTTTCTTTGCTTTCTTGTCCACTTGGCATCAATCTTTTGCCACCAGCTTTTCTTATCTTTGCTCTGAGCGAGTAGTGTCTTTACACACACTGTGTTTGGCATTGGATAAGTGATGATGTTCCCATGTACCAACTCTGGAGGGTATTTTAGATTATGTTATTGCAGGCATTCCCAAAGCAGAGTACACGTAGACCCAGGGGAAGAAGCCCAGGGGGTATTTGAAATTTTATTGGGAAAAATACATTAAGTAAGTCATCATGTACTGAATACAAAATAAATAATGAGGATTAATGCTGAAATATGAAACACAATAAATACATTCATATAATAGTTTTATTGTCAATCATCTTGTTTAAGCTTTGGTAACATTTTAAGAACATTTCTATTTTATATTATTACCTCAGCCAAGGAGGTTATGTTTTTTGCCAGGGTTTGTTTGTTTGTCTGTTTGTTTGTTTGTTTGTTTGTTTGTTTGTTTGTCTGTCCGTTAGTGTGCAACATAACTCAAAAAGTTATGGACAGATTTGGATGAAATTTTCAGGCTTTGTTGGAAATGGGATAAGGAAGAAATGATTAAATTTTAGTGGTGATCGGGGGTGGGGGGGCCCACGGGGGGGGGGGGCCAATGATCAGCCTTGGCGGAGGTCTGCGCTCTCCGAGTGCTTCTAGTTCAAAATAAGTTTATTTGAGTAGCTAAGTAATTATTTTTTGTTGATGAAAGGTTCATTTATTCATTAATGACACATTTATTTTCTTATCAATGAAACAGTTTATATTTTTCACACTAAATTTACTTTAAAAGATGTGGTTTTTTTTATATATATTAGAGGTAAATATATGTTTTTGTTTACAAACTTTTAAAAATATAAACAGACAAATTTGGCACAGGAACAAATTTTGCCAAATTTTTTCCAATCAAAATGCTGAAGCGAGAGTTGGGGTACTTGGCTAAAAAAGTATATTTCAGGGGGTACTCCACTGTAAAAAAACTGAGAACCACTGTGTTATTGCATTCAACTGTCTTTTTAGTTTAAAGGTGTAAAACATTGCAATTCAGTAGCATCGTTTGGGGACTCTTTTGTCCTCTTAGAAGAAATTACAGCAGCAGTGCCTGATAGTACTGTCATTGGGCAAAACTTCCATAATTACCTTTCAGCAAATTGTAATTCAAGGTCTGAGAGGACATGAGGCTTCTTCATCTGCTCCTTGCCAGTTTTTTTTCTGGCTATAGATAATCTTGCGCCCTGATTTTTGCCTAATCACAGACAGAATGCTTAAATATGTGACTGATAAGCATAATTACCAATCGCTTATCAGATTCTGTCAGATGCAACCAAGTCACAACTCTAATGCTCTACTCTGTATCTCGACACGAAGCTTAGAAAAGTGGCATGAAGTGACGTCAGGTCGTCTGTATAGGTATTTAATCATTTGAATTGAACTGATAGGAGAGAGCTGCAGGAGTAAGGTTTGGTGGTGTATTTCCATTCATTCAGTTATACATTCATTCATTCATTTATTTGTTTTGAGCAGAAGAAAAAATCTAACATCTTTTGTGTACAAGAAACTAATGGCACAGCAAATATATTAATAAATAAAGGTGATCAAGACAAAATAGCAATTGCCATGTACACTAGTAATAACAAAGCAAATTCAATATGTGTTGCTCACAAAGGAGTGGGAAGAAGAAAACTTATTAAATCCCACCCCCATCTCACATTTATACAACATAACACATTACTTTTGCTTCTTTAATGATATAATAACATCTGTTTAGAGTCCTAATAATATAAATAACCAACAGAAAACAGATTAGGAAAACTGATGTATATTACACTCAGTGACTATTTAAATGATAGTCTGCATAACTTATAAAACAATATATTTCAACAATAATCACATCCCAACAAAGTTAAGAAAGAGCAATTAACAATTGCTTATTTTCTTCTGGTTTCAGCTCCTGCACCTTTAACTTTTATGATTTATAAAAGAAGTTTACTGGTTTGAATAATGAGAATAACAATAATAAATAATGAATATGAATAAATGTTTGAGAATTGTAGTTTTCTATTCCATTTTTCTGCCTCATATTTTCCCTGCAGTACAACAAAAGCCTATAAAGCTGTATAACATATGATATAAGTTAGATGTATAACTGACAGTTTGATAAGAACATACTTCAGTGTGTACAAATGTATTTTTCTACAAATGTCTAAAACTGTCAAAAATGGGCTACTCTTACATTTTGGCTATTATTCGGGCTAAAGTGAAACTGACTGTACAATACTGCAGTCTGTAGCAGAGATGGTGATACCAAAGGTTTATAGAGAGGTGAGGGGAGAATGATTCATGCATTGCGCACTCTGAATGACCCGGTCTGAGAACCTTAGACCTACATTTCATGACATTTTATAGCCACCATAGGTAGATTACATGGTAGCGACCGGGTGGCTTGCCTTGGGGTCTCTAGCATTATAGAGAACACACAAACACATCGACACTAGCCCTACATTTCAAGATGCTGTTAGAAGACATAGTCCCGTGCGCTTTGTTCATTGATTTCCCAGAAAAGGTGTGTCTATCCTGTGGACCCTTAAAAACATACTCAATGGTTTCCATGACAACACGCAGTTAACCTGTATATGAACTTGTGGAGCCGCCAGTGTATGGCTGTGCTATGTGTTCAAGCCCCCATTGGCGTTCTCACCACTTGTGGAGAGGTGACCTTTTCTGTGTGTCGCTGTGCCTTCACTCTTGGCCGTGAGGTTTGATTAAATGTCTCGTCAACATAATCTAATCCTCTCTATATCTATATACAGTATTTACCTCAGTGTTCTGCTCACTTGGACTTTTCTGGGCTCTGTTGTGTGTCTGCCGGTAGCTTGTGTCGTCAAATCCCCAGCAATTACAGGACTCCCCAGTGACTAGGCTTAAATTCTAGATTTTGGGCGACTTGCACCATTCGGCCGTAGTGCCAGACTCCAGCATGTTCTAATATTGATAACATGCTTGAAATAAGAAGCTAATTTTAGAAGCTAATGTACCTTGATATTTGACTAAGGAAATAATGGCTATCATGCCACAGTTTTTCTTAATTACATCTGGGGTGTGTTTGATTAAGGAGCTCTGTGCCACGTTGTCTCTGTGCTATGAGATGTCTGCTGATGTGTGTGTGTGTGTATGTGCATGTGGATACTAGTGTGTGTGCATTTGCACTTGTCTTCTTGTTGCAGTAGGGGGTAAAATTGATTTGAGCGCTAGAAGTGCTTAATCTTCTTTTAAAATTGCTATTCGACAGAAAGCTTATCTCAGAAGCCAGAGAGGAGGAGGTAGATGAGGATGAAAAAATAAGAAGAGTAAAGAAATCAAAGTGGGATCGGTGTCTTGTGCGTCATTCTGCATTGACTCCTTTGTTTAGACTTTGTTTCCGCTGGATGAAGCATAGGACGTGCATCCTGGGAATTGTAATCTGTGTTTTTGGAAAGGTTCCAGTTTTTTCTCACTACTGTACCTCCTCGATGGTCTGTCCTGTCCTGTTAAGACAGCTCTTGACATTTTTCTTCCACTCTCCTAAAGATATACCACATATTTAAATTCCATCCTCACTGCAGAATTTCTCTGCATGTTACTGAAGGTGGTGCAGGGCTGCTGTTGAATGTAAAGCAAATCTGTGCTGACTTGTTCCAGTCATAATGAAATACAACCAGAAACCATTTGACTGTTGAGGGCTGACATCTCCTGTTTGATCTCACTCCTTTAAGATTACATTTAAGCTTATCTTTGACATTTAGCAGTAATGAAATCAGATGTGTGGCTATAAATTGAAGTGTAAGTGGCACCTCACAGGGAATTTCCTTTGTCAGTGAACATCATATACACTTAGCAGATGGGCTGGCAGCCAGAGCTTCAAAGTCTGAGGCATTTGTTCTGTGCTGCATATGTGATTGACTACTTCTTTAGAGTTATGAGTATGGAGGATATACCAAATTGGGGAGTTTATGGACTGCAAGCTTGACAGGAATAGTGGTGCTGCATGACTTATAATCAGTGTTGTGCAAGTTACTTCCAAACTGTAATACATTACAGATTACTTGTTGAGGTTGCACTGATCCGATATTAGGATCAGATATCCGCACTGATATCAACATTTTAGCTGGATCGGGGCTCGGTAAAGCTAACTGATCCGTAAGACTGATCCTTCCCCTTTAAATTTTTGCGACAATGGCTACGTCATGCATGCCCAACGTAATTCTAAAAGTAAACTCTGTAGATAAAACTGTGAAAAAATGAAAATGAACTCCCCTCCTCACCTTATCATTGTCCACCTGCCACCCCCTGAAAACAAATTTGCAACCAGGGGTGAGGGGAGATGGGATTTATACTGTTATGATGTCCAACAGTAGTCGCTAACGCACTCGCACACACAATGATGTCACTCGGAACCCCCCCTACCCCCCCACACCACCACCCCCCGCTCTAACTCAACAATTGTATCGGATCAGTATCGGGTATCGACTGATACACAAGGTCCCAGCATCAGTATCAGCATCAGAACTGAAAAAGTTGGATTGGTGCATCCCTATTAGTAATGAACATACGCCCATGCAGCCAGTGCATTTTTATTCCCTACGGTCTCATGGTCTTGCTTTTTTCTTTTTTTTTTTCATTTGACCAATTAAATTATGGGGAAAACGTGTGTTGGAACGCAAGCCCTATTGAATGTGTTACTCCCCACACTGCTTATAATAGATGTTTTGCACTAGTTGGTTTCAGTGATGACTTAACCTCAAATTGAGGCTGTTGTTTTTCACTCTGTTCAACCCTTCATCTACAGCTAGAACTTCTGGTTTTGCTGCCACACGTTACACAAGCGTCCCATATGAGTGTTGCCAGCTTTAGGCTTGCAGATGGAGCTTAGATACTGTAGCTCATCTAAATCTTGTAATTATCCTTGAAAAGTTGGTAGGGTGAAGCTCAACTGGGTTCAGATGAATAGATTAATGGACCATCAACCTCTCCATAATTCTCCCTCTCCTACTTGAAGCAATCGGTCTTCTCTCAGTAGATATCTTCCTTTTCTTGCCTTTTGCTTTTCTCTTTAACAATATCTGACATATTGCTAAACTCAAATCAGAATGGCTGTCTAGTCTGTGTGTGCTATTTTTCTGCTTGCATCATATAATTCCGCAGCAGCATTTAATGTACTCTCACATCTACCCATTCCTTGGTTGCTCTGTGATAGACCAGACAGCTTAAGGACAATATGTCTGATCTTTCTGTAAAGACTTTTTTTTTTTTTTTACATGGTGTTACATGATGCAACTGGTGATATAAGATCCATTATGCTACATTTAGTGTATGGGAGACCAATGATCAAGTCTCAGCATAGAAGAAAAAAATTCAGAAATACAGATATTATGCAAAGTGGCATAAACTGTTCTATCACAGGTACAGCTATATACAACATAAAGATTCCTATTTATCTACAGTAAAGGCTGACACAGCAAGTAATAGAAGATCCCCCATAAATCAGGTGGTTCTTTTAAGCACACATCAGCAACTTTACCCGCACAGCCCATTTTCTTAGTTGCTGACTGGTGTGTTTGGGTATGATGCAGCAAAAAGGCATTTTATTTCAAGTCATGTAGTGTCATGTAGGAGATGCACAAACTCTGTTACATCCCTGTTTTTTTCTTTTTTACTCCAATTTTGAATTTCAGTTCAGATGAACTGAAAAATACTTATTTTAGATATTTATAATGCAAAAAACCCCCAAACATCAGCAATGTCTATTTTGGACATTCTAATCTCTGAAATGGGTGCTATAAAATCTGAAGGCAATGTAATTTAGGGATTATGTAAAAGAGAATATCATTATAGATAACCTTAATTTGTATTTTCAAAGGACCTATACTGTATAATCATGACATTTACATGCTGTTGTCGCATGCGGAGAGGAAACGTACATTATTCATGGAGATGGGGCAAGCTGTGAGGCTAATTTAATGATAACAATGATGATGTTGAAGCTTCATTGTCCTCTAAGAGTAAAATATTTCTTAGCACAGATTGCCAGTTGATGGATGGCAGTAACCAACACAAAACAACACATTCAAATGCAATGAACCATGCATACTATTTGACAACAAGTTCATATGATTAAGATAAGACTCTGCTATGTAGAATGCCTTTATCAGATTGTATTTACTGTTTCAAGGATGTACTGGGTCATCTGCTAAAATGAATCTCCTCCTAATTACATAATTCTCAAAGATGCCACTGTGCTGAGCCATGCCCCAAGGATTCAGATAGCCATTTTCCCCATTTTATTCAGTTTGTTCGTGAAGGAAAGCCATAAAACAGATGTACAGCAATTAAACAACATCATTAAATCTTATCAGCTTGAAATCATAACCTTCCTCCCATCCTTATCTTTTTCCTTCCAAATTAGACTCATAATTCCTGTGTCATCAGCAAAATGTCAGTGAGGAACATACAGTGTTACCGCTGCAGTCTGTTAACAGTTTGTAATTGGGTATATCCTGACTAGCGATGCCTTTCAGGTTGCACAGCAGTATTTATGTAGACATATTGGCCCATCTTATTCAGTGTTCAGTGTAGCATGCTGTAATTTTCTGTGATGTATGATGTTATTTGTGCTTATAAATAAAAACAAAAAAAATGGAACCCTAACATATGGTTTTGATGAAACAGCAGGGCTACAATACTCCTTCACACCTTGCTGTCTGATAATTAAGCAATAAGTCAAAAAATAATTTTAGTTTGGCTGTCTAATTAGTGTAGACACAATATGAGTGGTTTTACATGCTTTGGGACCTAAGCTGGTTTGTTTTGACATTTTGGATACCTGTTCTCAGAAATTAATTCATCCAAAAACTCCTTCAAACGTTTATTTTCATTTGGCCCAATTGCTTTTTCTGCCTTAGTTCTCCTTATTCTCTGCTTTTTCTCAAATAATACACTACATAATTAAATGCAAATGACAGGCAATTACATTATTTACACGCGTTGTACTTTCTGTACTTCTATTCCGGTCTGTTTAAAGCGTGGAGATTGAACACAGCTGCGTAATGTTGAGGAACCGGGTAATTTTCTGAGTGAAAAATAGTAAAATCAAAACATTTTTACTCATCTGTTCACAGACAACTAGAATATCCTTTGAAATCTTGTACAGTTTTGATCACGCTGACAGGTCCTGCTTTAAAAGTAGACCAGCCATCTGTATGCCTCTAGGCTCTATAACATTACTTCCTTGTGTGGAACATGTGTTGAGAAACTGGACAGATCAGCTCCCATAAGCTGCCGCGTGTGTCAAACAGATTTTTAAGATATTCATTTGTACTATTTTCTCTGTTTCCTCCATTCATAGCAGCCACCTGTAGGTTTGTTTGGCTTTTCGTTGGCTGTGAATGAGCTAGAATTATATAATGATGTTAATGTATGCCTTCTGTACATTTGCATCCACTGGTTGTCTGTTAAATATAAATGCAAGTGGATAATTTGTTTAAAAAATATCAGTTTGTGTAGTTGCGCATCAGTGTTAAACCTGTGTAAACCTGCATTTGGCCATTTATTCACTCTGTGGATTTTGTGAATTCACTCAAATGTCATAGATGGTAGCAATATGCCAGACTTAGCGTGTTCTTGCAGGCACAAAGTCACTGTACAGGCTTGTATTTGAGCATGTATATGCATGTTTTTCCAAGAATGACTACATTTGAGCACTGTGGCTGCAGAGGATTGCATTCATTTTAGTGGGATATTTTAAAATGGGATTCTGTCAGTATCTGTGTGTATCTGCGGATGCATGTTTGCATTTGCGACTATGCTTGTAAGCCCGCAGTGTGTTAGGAGAGGGTGGAGGCAGCAGTAAATGCCTGGGAAAGCAGCTATTGGTGGGTTCCCAATTGTAGACTGAGTCACGGTGAATAAGCTGTCACGATTAGTTAGAGCTCTGGTCTGGTATCTTTGTTTGTTGTGAAGCTTAAGTTCTTAAGCAAAAATTCTGCTTAGAGGTGAGGCTTCAGACTTGCATTCCTTTCTCTTCCTGTCTTTTCTTTCTCTCCTCTCCCCCCTTTTTCCGCCCACCCTCCCTCTCCATCTTATTTTCCATTTTTTCCTCTCCTTGTGCCTCGTAGAAGGCAGAGTAAAAGACATGATAAGAAGGCTTTAATCCCCTGTAGAAAAAAAAAAAAAAAAAGAGGGTGTGTTTTAGTTTGTAGTAAACTGGGATGTGGCTCTCAAACCATTTGCGTCACTGCTTTTTTTGTTTTCGGTGCTTTTATTGCGGAAAAGCCTGCAAAGCAGAATCGTGCATACTGGGGAGAAGGTGGCTGTGTACACACAAATTATTTCTGTGTTGATTGAACTCTCATTATGCATCCATGCTCATATACAACACAGACGATAAATATATGGAAATCTCTTGCATACAAATCCATCTGGGAGGAACAAAAAATGCAAATGCAACACACCCATGCATATATAAAATACGCACATGGGCAAAGCAGGAAGTTCTTATACTTTTATATTCAGACACATACACAACTCTTATGTAGCTTGTGAATAAAAGTCATCATTATCCTGCTATGGCCGTAATGAGAAGCACACACCTGTTTCCCACAGCTGTTCTTGATCACAAGCTGCCGTCCTTCACTCTAGGACCAGACGCTTCGGAGGTGATGATTATTTGATGCCATAAATCACCAGCCGAGAATCTAGTCACCACGGAAACAGGCCTCATTAGAATCTGCTAAACGAAGAGAGTTGTCCTCTACTCTTGCACTGGAGCAGAATGCACTTTAGTCACCGTCGCTTTCAGCCCAGCCTTTGGCACCAAATGTAAGCGGGAGAAGTATAGAATGAGCTCATCGTGGGTGCGAGCTAAAGGCCGCGCTTATGTCCAGCATCTTGAGTCACGGAGCTTGTGTAGTGGTGACATACGGGCTTTAACGCAGCCGAACAGAAAGAACATAATATTCTCCCCTATTCTATCAATTCAGTCAAGCAGACATGAATTCATAAAGTTTATATCTAGCAGTTTGTTAGTGACTGATTACTGCATTAGAGAGCCTGCGTATGTTTTTAAAGCTTACGTCTTCAATGCTTGTAAAACCACTGCCTCCATAAATCTAACCTCCATAAATGCCATTTGTGGACGGATGAAATGACTCCAGCGTCTTTCATTAAAAGCCATTTAAAAACGAACAGCTTAAAGATATTCTCGTGCTAAAGGTGGACTGAAAGAGTCCTTAACATTTCATTTATATCTCTATTTTTGAGTAATTAGCACTAGGATCAATAACAGAGGCTTAAACACTGCAAACTGTCAAGAGTGGGATTAAATACAGGGTGTCCCATAAGTCTCCATGCATAAGAAAAATAAATGTTTCTTGACATAAACCATTTTTATTTATATAATATGCTCTATATGACTTCCATTTTGTTGGGAACACATTTCAATGCGTGTCCTCCACTGCTGAAGAACAATAAAGAAGAAATATAAAGAAATACATGTTAGAACCATATGTATTATGTCTCCTATGAATGGAGACTAATGGGACACCCTGTAGAATGTAATGTAGCATTCAGGCCCTGTCCATACGAATACGGTTTCAGTCATATCCGCAAATGTTTTGTATTGGGTAGGCCGGCGTTTTCAGTCACTGAATCCGCAACTTCCCAGAATGTCCCAGAGTGGATAAATTTGAAAATGCCGGTTTTATGTCTTTGTCTGTACGACCAAACTGCAACTTTTCTGAAACAATGATGTCATAGCCCCACCTCTCTACCTTTTCACCCCAGATGCAAGACGCCACTTCACAACAACCGCAATGGTGGACTACAGAGTTGTACTTGTGCTACAACAGCTATTGAGCTTATTGGAAATATTGAATCAGTCTTCAGCTTCTATTTCATTACAATGAGCAACAAACAACCACAGATTATATTATTCACCACATGCTCTCTTATCTACTGCAGAGAGTTGTTGTTGTTGTTTTCTGTAGCTATGGCACAAGCTTTATGCACATGCTCCACATCTTCTTCTCCGTTTTTTGTGAGAGCATTACAACGCCACACACAGGCCTGGAATTTGTACTACATCATTTTCAGTGGTTTCGTGTGGACACAGATATTTGCTGAAACGACTCCGTGTTTACGGAGCACTTTTTTGAAAATGACAAAGAAAAAGATCAGCTAGGAAAAGATGCGGTTTCGTGTAGACATGGCTCAAGACAGTAAAACATAATGTTCCCTTTACCTTCGAAAGCCAATTAAACCAGCTCAGTCTGTGTTAATAGAATTAAAGCCAAATTATTTGTCATTTTTTTAATTCTAAAGGTCTGTGTCAACATTTGATAGGATCTGTAATTCTAGAGGCTCAGACTTCTCATACTTGTCATGCTGTAGGTTTTTAGGACTAGTTTGGAATCTAAATTTACCAGCCAAATGTGGTTCTCCGGCTCTGTGCCAGGTATAATTGAGTAAGAGAGTCATCTTCCATGTACCTGTCTACTTGTGCATATTTTTATGAAGCCTCTGCTTATCATTATACCGGCTGGTGTGGGTTAAGTTTTAGCTCACTGGACAGCTGATAATTTGCTGTTTTTTCTATCATTCTTCGTCTTCTTGTTCTTCTTCTTACTATTTTCCATTATTTTTATGCTAAAAAATATGCCATTTATCCATTCATACCACTACATTCATGAAATAGCTGCACATCTTAATGACTGATCTTTGGAGTCATTTCCTTTAGATACATTTCTAGCACATTTAGGTCGCATTGCTCCCAAAAAGCAAGGGAAGTCTCATTCACTCCACATCAGTTGATTTGACAGCATTTGTGACTTCATTCAAGGAAAAGGACTGAGGGCAAATTAGACAAGAAGGTGAAGGC
This sequence comes from Sphaeramia orbicularis, assembly GCF_902148855.1. Classification (NCBI taxonomy): domain Eukaryota; kingdom Metazoa; phylum Chordata; class Actinopteri; order Kurtiformes; family Apogonidae; genus Sphaeramia; species Sphaeramia orbicularis. Next base: position 21,489,218 of record NC_043965.1, read on the forward strand.
TGTGAGGAAACACAGGAGAGCTGAGTATGTGAAGCCTGACTGATCAATATAGTTGCCTTTAGATTGTAAAAGAATGAGAGTCAGGAGAGCGCGGTTTTCACACCGCTGCAGCCTATTGATATATAGCCCATAGCCATTCTCATTATTCTGCTGTGTACATGTGTCATAGGCAGTGTACCCCCTATGCTTGTTTAAGTGCAAATTACATCTCAGTGTATTCAATACATTGTCCCGATAACTCATGTATATCCCTTTTTCTCCTTCCCTCTCCCTCTTTCTCCATCCATCTTTTCTCTTTCTAGGTAAGTAACACAACACCCAAGATTTTATCAGAACACAAGAAGTCTCAAAAGGTAATCGCTGTTGATTTTGTTGTGATCTGAGCCTGTACTTGTAAGTGTGCCACCTAATAACTATACCATAAAACCATTTTAACTGTAAGTGTGTATGTTTCCATTTAGAATTGTTAGTAATTATGAAACACAAGCAGATAATGAATTATTAGTTATTGTCTGTCACTAACTGTTAGTTTGTCTGTGTTGGTATAATGTGACGGGCTTGAAGAGTGTGTGTTTGCACTGCTTCCTCCTAATGGTGGTGTTGTGTTTTGCTGCTAATCTGTTTATCTAATCAGATGCTGAGGTTAGGGGGTGTATCTCATTAACTTGCAGGATATTGATTTCCTGTGTTTAGAGCAAAGTGCTCTGCAGAAGCTCGCTCCTATGATCCCAGATGGGAAGAATGCAGGTTGCTCTCCTCATAGCTCATCAGTCCATCCGACATTAGCGCGACGTCATTGTGTTGGCTGTGAATTTGTATGTCTTCCTGCCTGCCCGTGAATAAAATTAGTTGCCAGGGAAAAGTAATTGCAATGGTGCTACACTTCGTTTAGCAGATTTGCGTCTTGTGAAAAGCAAAGAGAGAAAAGTGTCACAAGAAATTAAGCTATTTACAGTGTTAATATACTTTCACTTGGTAAGATACAAATATATTGCTTACATTGAATGGAAATGATTTTGGCAGCTGACTTATCGTTTGTTTGATTTTGGATTTTATTTACCCAATTAGCAGCCCAACTTGGCATTAACAGCGCTCAATGGCTTTGAGCTGTTTTATGCTAACTAGTTTGATGCTAATTTCTAGTTTATATATTGATTGATTGATTCATTTAGGTGTTTATTACTTCAACCTAGATGTTCAATTCATCATTTATCTAGTTTCTTATTATGTAAAATATTACCAACAGCTTTTTTCCTGTAAGAAACTATTCTCTATTCTTACAGTGTATGTGAATGATTTGTATGGATGCTTTGTCTTATTGTAAAAATATACAGAAAAAAAAGTGTGTAAACAAAGCAAAGGAAGCAGAATTAATTTAATTATTAGTTTGTAAAAAGAGGGGTGGGAGTCTATGAGTTATACTTCTTCCCACTCCTTTTCCAGCGCTGAAAAATTTAGTTTGACCATGTTGTATGGTTCTTTGTTATCTGATGATTCTATGTGCTCGAAATAAAACTAAACTAACATCATATCAGCCTTTAAAAATCTATTGCTGGTGAACGTCTTTAGTGTATGTGTGTTTTATGTTGTTGTTCTGTTGTGTTAATTATATAAAATAGCATGTTCAGTGTGATGTTTTTAGCTAGGAGTGGGTGATCTCATGATATTAAATTGTGACTTACTGTAATTGTGTCAGATCTGCGTTTCAGGGAATCATGTTGTGTTATTAAAAAATAAATAACAGTGCTGTCACAACTTTCCTACACTGTTAACAGCTGTTTTAAAAGGGCCTTTTATCAGCATAAGGGTGGTATCTTGCGAACTATGGATTGATCCATGTGGGTTTGTATTAATCTCACAGGTTGCTAGGTTACTGACTTTATTTCTCTCAATTGACAGAAATACTTTTGTAACATCTGTCTGCACTAAAGTGTTCCGGTTTATTCTACATTAAAGCTGCAGTATGTAGGATTGTGGCCAAAACTGGTACTGCAATTACATTCAAAATACTGTAGAACGTGGTATCCTCTCCTCCTCCGCCCAGGCTAGGGGTTGCCAGATCCCGCATGAGCATCCACTACTAGCGTTTCCTCTCGTCCTTGCCACCACACCATAAATTTCATACAAAAAAATCATCACCAGACTTACTCTACATAAGTCTAATATATAACAGGCCAGAACAAACGTCCTGCACAGTCAAATGAAAATTTGCGAAGATTCAGGAGCTCTAACCCCCCCACCACCACCACCACCACCGAACCACGGACGCCGAACTACCGACACCCCCACCACCACCGCCGAACCACGGACACCGGACTACCGAACCCCCGCCCCCCCCACTTTCCGGACTACTGATCCCCCACACACACACCGAACCACAGACGCCGAACTACCAACCGAACCCCCCGACCGAACCATGGACACCCGAGCTACCGATCCCCCCCCGACCGAACCACGGACCGAACCCCCCCCCCCCCCCCCCCCCTTGTTCGGATTACACACCGCTAAATGAACAGGTCACTTCCACAGAAAACACTGAACTACAAGGAGCTACCATGGCAAGAGGCAAGTCCTACACCGGTACCTGGTCTGTTCACGAGTCCGGGACTGGCAGTCTCTTCACCGGGGCCAGGAGAAGAGACTGCTGCCCGGCCCCGGAAGAAGGGACCAGGTGAAGAGGCCGCGACCCCGGCTCTGAGTGGCTCTTACCGGTGGTCAGACTAAGGCAGGGCCGGCGTCGGTCTTCAAATCCTTCTCCTCTTTCAGCCGTCTCCATGTTTCTAAATCATCTCCTATACATCTCCTTGTTTCATTTCTCACTTTGTCACGATGTATTTGGGAATAATAAAAGTCCTTTTAGGTTTAATAACGTCAGACATTTGTGACCAGAAATGTTCCAGCTGCAGCCCACGGGGTTCTGGCAACCTGGATGCTGAAAGGCTTCTGACTGTGATTAGCAGACAGGTGATGGGCGGGGCATCAGACCAAAACACACAATGTCAACATAAACATCATTTCAGGGCTGACACTGAGCTTTTCAAATGCACATATTCTGGCTGGACTACTACTGTCAGTGAGATCAGTATTTGAAATGAACATGATTCCTTAATGTCTGGTGACAGTCAAGGCAATTTTACAGTTACTTAGAACATAATTCCTACATACTGCAGCTTTAACTTGCAGAGTTTGTAGTGCATGCTGTTTTTGCTGCTGTTGAAGAAATAATGATGAAGACTTACTATAGGTGCATCAGCTGTGGGTCCGTCTCATTTACAGAGATGCTTAAAATTTGTGCTAGTGTGAAAATGTTATTGATTTATTATAAAACTTTGACGGGGCACAATATTTGACCACAATCCAGGTAATCAGTGGAAACACTACATCTGTATGTGCATGAAAGTTATATGTTTGTGTACTTCAACTGGATTTCAGTCCAAAAGTATGCAAAAATGCAAACCTAAAAGTCATCACAGACAGCTTAAGCCTCCAGAAACCAGAGAAAACTAGAAAAGAATTTAGTTTAGTTGGAACTTGCCTGTATTTTGTTAGAGACTTAAAGGCTGCGATTCAGTTCATTGATTGTGATTCTACTTAAATAGATTATCAAATGACCCTACCTGGGGGATCTGGGCTTGTAGCGCTGTATTATGTAATAACGGTGCAATATATAATAATGTAATCATTTTTCACCGCATTATGTAATAATGCTGCATTTTGTAATAATGCTGCATTTTGTAATAAAATTATTGAACGCATTTTATAATAAACTTTGCCGCATTTTGCAATAACTTTGCAATAACACTTATTACAAACTGCCCGGTGTAGCAGTTTTTTTTTTTAAGGAAATGTAATAATTTGGTGAGTTATGTAATACGCCATCAAAATTGATGCCTTGATTGGAAAAACCATCCTACCAGCAGAACAACAGTAAGCTTTCCAGCTTAATTAGATTTAATTAAAAAAAAAAAAAAAACTAGTAGGATGTTTCATTGGTCAAACCTAAATCAAATGTAACTGCATTCATTAAAATGGAAAATGTGTTTGAAAGTTAGAGACAACAGCCCAATCCCAATTCACCACTTAGCCCTCCCCCTTACCCCTACCCCTTGGCCCTTGCACTTGGCACTACCTGTTGAAATGGAGCTGCAAGGGGTAGGGGTTGAAACATTCCCCTATGAAATGGGACAACCCTTCACGACCTGTTACATCATCAGCAGTCATCAATGCCACTATTAACAGATGCAACATTTTTGTTTCCGAAAGTATTCACCATGCTGTCAGTACCTGTAACCATCTCTGTTGCATGGGCTTTGGTCATCTTTTTGCGGCTATCAGAAATGCAGTCTACAACGCATTAAAATGGCATTAAACGGTCGATCAAATGATTAAGTTGTTCACGAAGAAAATACATACATTTGTGTTTCTTTCATCACACTGCTGCACTTTTTGGCTGTGTTTACCTCCATCTTGCCAATGATTCAAAACGGAATTATGGGAACTTTATCCTACCCCTCCGTTCGTAGTGTGGTCCTGAAATATTTGAAGGCTGTACAGCCCACCGCCTTAGCCCTTCCCCTCCATCTTATTGAGAATCAGGACAACACTACCCCTTCACGTGTACGTGCAAAGAAGAGGGGTAAGAGTAAAGGGGAGAGCCAAGGGATGAATTGGGATCCAGCCAAAAGCGGCACTAATTAAGTATTACTGACAAGAAACTTACTGGTGCACTGAAATTTGGAAGACACAATACGTATACGTTATTACAAAATGCGGCAAAGTTTATTACAAAATGCATTCAAGAATTTTAGTACAGAATGCAGCGTTATTACTGAATGTGGCATTATTACATAATGAGGAGGAAAATTATTACATTATTACATATTGCACCGTTATTACATAATGCAGCGCTACAGGGCTTAACCAAAATACGTCTAATTTTACTTAAATACATCTGTGCATGTTACGCTTATTGCACTATAAGTGTATTGGTATGTAAGTCTGGGTTGCTGTATATTCTTTTCTCATCTATCTATCATCTCATCTATTTTAGTTTTAGATGTTTTATTGTCTTTGAATACGATTGTATGCTGTCTCCGTCAGTTGTGTTTTTTTCTATATTTTATCTATTGTTCAAGTGCTTGTTTTTATTTTCCTCTAGATGTTCCGTTTATGTATGTAAAGCACACTCAGTTGCCTTTGTGTTGAAATGTGCTGCATAAATAAACTTGCCTTTGCCTTAGCTTGGATGTAGGAAACGGCAAAATATCACTCCAGCCGCCTGTGCAAAAGACCACTTATCATTTCACCTGCCTGTGAACTGCCGGGACCTGTGTCATTGATATAGCTTATGGATTAAACTGATTGCACATGTTGCATTTCTGCTGGTAGGGAATTCTGTAATAAAATGTAGAACCACTTCGGGTGCCATGAGCTAAATTATGATAAATGCGCGGGAGTGGCTTCTCTTGCGTGAAGCACATCGCTGTGTGTGTGTCATTTGCTGCAGTGAGGGTGGCATGTGTGTAAGTGTGTGTGTGTGTGTGTGTGTGTGTGTGTGTCAGGGCAATGCGTCATTCTGCGACTTGCAGAAGCCCAGGAGCTCCCCTTTGGTAGCTCCCATGCTGCTTCTATCGGTTATGTAACATGCTGTTCTCACACTATTACCCTTTTTCTCACTCTCTTTTTTTCTCACATCCTTTTTTTTGTTGTTTTTGTATGCATGAGCAGAGTGTAGCAGTTTTTTGAGCTGTGTGGTGTTGCTTGGGTAGGATTTATGGGATCTTTTGTACTGATGCGGGGTAGAAAAGTATGCACCAACATGCACCAGACAGCAACTTGTAGAGACGTCCAAACAGTGTTTAGTTGGCTCTCTTTCTATCTTTTGTTTCAAAACTGTGTTTTTCCTTGCATTGGAATCCATGCATCCATCCCCACCCACTTGTTCTCTGCAGCATACCTTTCTGTGATGTGACAGCTGGAGCCACAGTTGGTGGAAAAAAATGAGACTCTTTTATGTGTACTCCCTTTACACCAAGCCACCGATGAAAGAATTTAGCGATACATCAGGGAGTTATTACCTCTGTTAAATGAAAAAATAGACTGAGAGGCAGAGTCTGGTAGTGAACAGAAGAGGTAGAACACAAAAATGAATGTATTGCTTCAGAATCTGACTAGTCTTGTAGTTAAGTAAGTGACTTTCATTCAGCTTCATCTGCATATTACACTCCTACTGTAAGTATGAATGAACTAATTAACATTTTGCAAGATGAATGTGCCAGCTTTACATGTTTTAGATGACCTACTGCACATATCAGCACCATGACAAGCAGCTGTTTTAGAGTCAGTGGCACCAGCTGTTTGTTAGCATGGAATAACCATTACCATCTGTACTAACATTATGACAAACAAACAGAAAAAATCCAGTGTATTTGACCTACAGATTTTTTTTTTTTTTCTTCTATTCTAACAGAATCCGCAGTTGTGTGCTTTGAGGAAGTGGAAGGATTTAACACTTTTACAGACTCGGTAAAAGTTGTTATGCTGTCATTGTCACATTACTCTCTACACCCACACATATAACATAACTGAAATGCAGACTGTCCAGAAATTTTCCCTGCAGGTTTTTCAAATCCCTGCTGTAAACCTAAGAAATCAGAAATGAAGTACATGAAGAAGACTGTAAGTGAATAAACAATACAAAACACCATGGATTTACTGGACTTATAACCGTATCCTATTAAAGGTACCCACGCAGTAAGAGTTTTTATTGTATTTATGTGACTGTTTTAACAATTATGACCAGTAAACCGTATTGTGGGTTTTTCTGTGTTATTTTTCTTACATATTTTGCTCTTATAACAGACACACATACACAAGGAAATCAGTAATGGACACCTCTTTGATTCTTCTTCTTCTTTCTTTCTTTCTTTCTTTCTTTCTTTCTTTCTTTCTTTCTTTCTTTCTTTCTTTCTTTCTTTCTTTCTTTCTTTCTTTCTTTCTTTCTTTCTTTCTTCTTCTTTTCTTTCTTTCTTTCTTTCTTTCTTTCACTTTAACAGCGGATCTTGTGGTCTTGATCTGCTAACTGTTACCCTGCACACAAATTGTTCACAGATTTGCACAGATTTCACACCAATCTCACAAGCCTTACACAGTGCTTCCTGTCAGAGCTCTGCACGAACTTCTACAGAATCAACACTGAAAACTTCATACTCCATTTCCCTTTTCACCTTCCATCCTGTCTGAAGTTGTAGAGCATTGTATCATGTTAAACATTTAGCTGAACCGTCCTCTGTTCAGATACAGTCTCTTCTCTTCTCTATTCTGTCTTTTCTTTTCTTGCCCTTTTGCCATTTGTCCCATTCCATTGAACTTAAAGGGGTCATATTTTGCTTAACCCACTCTTATTAGTCTTTGTTACCTTTATTTGTGTATTTGGATCCTAATAGTTCATAAAGTTTGAATTTGAACCCTCCAGGTGCTGCAAAGCTATATTAATGTTCATTCTAGCAAAAATTGAGTGGATTTCTACAACCTGTTTCAATTCCTTCTTAATTTGTTATGTTTATAACTAGTTACATCACAAAATTTTCACATATAAGGTCAAGACTTCCGACGAACATTTATCTGAGTACGACATACAATAATTGATAATAATTAATAAACTGCAGCAGCAGTTGTAGTAAAAACTGAAAATATGTCCATTTTTCTACTAGATTACCTAAAATGTTCAGTTGTTGGTTGTGTTAACGAACTCAAGTGGCTGAACGGGACAGAGCAGCACAGTCAACAACCCGGAAGGGGGTGGGGTCATGACCATTTAAAGGGCCAGCGCTCAAAATGACCATTTTCGTGTCATTACTCAAAAATAGGGTTGAAGATGGGCCTGTAAAGTTTAAGTAATGAAGAATTCAGATCCATGCATAGCATTTACAGTTTATGTAGACCATAAAATGCATAATTTTTAAAAAAAAAAGCAAAATATAACTCCTTTAAATTAAAACTCCTACTGCCTGGGCTTCCAGTGGGCTGACAGATTTCATTTGGAGATGGCAAGGTGTGGAAGAAACAATAGTGAAAGTTGACTTTTAAATGCCAGGAGAGCCATGGCGGTAAATGAGGGGTGATGATCATGAGGGTGCATCTGTGTGCTCCTCAGCCTTTCCTGCCATGTACTGGTGACACGCCAAAAACTAACACTATAAGCAAGGCGACCTGGTGGGGAGAATTTAGGGGAGACAACCGTGGGTCATAACATGCTTTGTTCAGATCCTCACATCGTCTGCTTACTATAGTTGGAATGAATAAAGCAACTGTGCTAACACGCAAATATTATCATGTTTATTCTTAAGTTATTGGTACAAGTATGGTCAAAGTTAGGGACACATTTAAGAGCTATTGGCTCAGCCGCTATTTGCTGATATTAACCAACAGACTTTAGTATTGGCATATAAGGTGACATTTTACTGGCACCTACCTGATATTTATCTATTTTGTTATGTTTAGTTTTTTTTTTTTTTTCATAAATTCGGATGAAAAATTGTATTTGCCTCAAAGACTTTTAAATCCTTTGACCTATTTTTGTATACATGTATTGATGATTTATTATCTCCCTGGCACAAAAAGGAGGTAAAATACAACAAAAGCACCCCTATAAAATTAGCGTGTAGAACTGAAGCTGCTGGGAATATCATTAGTTTCAACAACAAAGCATCCACTGCAAAGAAAGGTTATGTCTACAGCCATTTCAGTTCATCCTGAGTGGAACACAGATGTGGGTACCACATTTCATGGCAGTGCACTAATTAATGTATGCTTCTGTGGTCCACTCAAAGCACTCAGGCAACAGCTAAGCACCATGTACTGTCGAAAACAGTCGACATACTGCACAGCTTGAGAATCTATTTGTCTAGTAAAACTCCCACATCTGACACTTGAAAGCCTATCACTCTTTCAAAACAGCTTTTGTCCATAAAACTATTGTCTACAAGCGTATCTGGAAATTCGTGCTTTCAGTGAGATTACATAAAAATGCACGATTTTGTTTCTTAACCCATAAAGACCCAGTGCTTCTTTATGGCGGTTTTCAAATTATTTTTTCCTCTCTATGAACCTTCTTAAGCAATTTATCACCATTTATTATAAGATTATCCTCCGTATTTTGTGTTTGTTATAATGTTATCCTCTGTATTTTGTGTTTTTTAAGTAAAAATCATGTATTTTTCGATATTTAATATAATGATCATGTAGGTGTTGATAAAGCTCACAATTGAGGGTTGTTATATGAAAATCATAGGAACCTGAAGAAAAAAGTGACTTTTTCAGCAAAAATATCTTCAACTAAACATAAACCAAGTGTGTCCATCCACTGTCTGACTGCCATGACTGAATTCAATGTTGTAGAAGATGACAGTGTTTCTAAGTTCACTACGGAGCCTCTGAACATCCAATTGGGTCAGTATCTGATGACCATGAAAGATGACAAACTGCATTTTACCACCAATTATTTACACTATATGGTAGAATTAGGGGATCAACAGGTATTAAACATTTTTAGATCAACAGATTGGTTTTGTGTCGCTGGTGGATGTTTAGGTCTTTTTGGGTTAAATCAACTAAAGGATTCAATCTACAATGCATTTTACATACAGAGTTTTCAATGTAAGATATTCGTCTGCAACTTTTGCAAAATAGCGCTCTTTTTTTTTTGTAACTTAAATCTTTATTGAGTTTTATGGACCAATTATAATAATAACTGGAAAAAAAACAAAAACAAAGAAGAAACAAACAAAAAAAAAAAACAACCCAAAAAGACCAAACAAACAATGAGAACAATGTGTATGTAGCAACAACTAGTCTATTGATTTTGTGTAAAATATAGTCCATTTATTCCACTTTTTATCTAGTTGTGGTTCTTGCAGTCTCAGTCTGTGTGTTAATTTTTCCATATTAGAATATTTCTCCAGTTGTGGATAGCCACTGTTTTTTTTGATGGAATGGTTGCCTTCCCTCAGTTCCTTGTTTTGTTTTGGGTTTTTTTGCAGCTATTAAGAGTATTTTAATCAGATATTTGTCCTTTTTAAAAATGGTAGTGTCCCGAAAGTTCCAAGATATAGAATATCAGGAATCAGTGGAACTTGAATAACCCAACACATGGTACAGTATGTCCCCAATGATCTTCTAAAACACAGTAATATATGGGACATTTCCAAAATATATGTGAGTGCACTGAAAAAATCAAATCTACCAAGTGTATTTTTCTTATTTCTTGTCAAAATATCTCATCACACTTAAATAAGACATAATCACCTAAAGAGTAACTTTTCAGTGAGATATAAGAACTTATTTTTAGACAATAGATCTTGAAATCTTATTTTAAGAAATCTTACCAAGATAATTTTCACTTGTTCCATTGGCAGATTTTTTAGGTTAATTCAAGATTTTTTTCTTAATTCTACTCTTTAGGCGATTATGTCTTATTTTAAGTGTGATGAGATATTTTGACTAGAAATGAGAAAAATACATTTGGTAAGATTTTGATTTTTTGCAGTGTAGTCTACATCGACTTCACCACTCCAACATAGCGCTCTTACATTCCTGACGTAGTGTTTTTCCTGTAATCCTCCGTGGAGTCTGATAAAGTCAGCAGAATTTTTTTTGTGTGTGTTTTTATCCATTCTGTTTCACAAATGAGTCTGTTGTGCGAGTATTGGATGGGTGTGTGGCAGTTAAAAAGAGTGCAGGACTGGATGTAATGAGCCATTTTCAGAGTTGGCTCATTTCACTGCGTACATGCCTCCTCCTAACCGTAATTACTTTAACAGTTTAATGTCACACGAGTCCCCCACACGCTATCTTCCACATGATGTTCCTCGTTCGTAATTAATAGGCCTTTAATGGAATTTAGGGGAATGCGAGACAAACATTGGCAAGAAAGACACTATGCAATTAATTCTATCACAAATTTCTTCATATATATATGTGATTTCCACTTGTAAATAGTATATTTCAATGCAGTCTTGAGGCAGAATGTGGAGAAAAGTAACCTGAAATCTAAAGGTCATCATATGACTCAGATCTGCCAGTGAATACAGTAAAATACAATGAAATAATTTGAATGGATTTTATCATAATAATAAGAAGAAAGTATGAACAGAACATAAAGGGACTGTGATTAAATTCAGAAATCTACTATAGATGGTTTTACAGATTCTTAACTGTTGATGAATTTGATAAAATCTTCTAAAACAAACTAGACTGTGAAAGATGTACATCTTAATCCCAGTGCAGATGTACATAGATGTGTGTTTTTGCCTTCAAACTGCATTAATTAGTGTAGTCCCAGAGGTCACCGTGGGGTCATATTGTCCCTCAGGGGAACCACTAATCACAGCCGGATAGGCACTCAGTTCATCCAGTGCTGTGATTAAGGCTCAGAGACAGTCAGCCGGTGCAGTAGGAGCCAACCGAGTGCCTTGGCTGCACCAGTGACACAACGATGGTGCAATGCAGGAAAAGTCTATTTTTGGAGGGGTTGAGCAACAGAGCCGACATCGTGGTTAGGAATGGGGTGCTGAGCGAACTGGTTGGGATGGATAGAGATATTTAGGGAGGAAGAGTGGGAGCAAACTGTAGAGCTAAACAACAGGCTTACATACATTTAGAAACAGGCTGCAACAACGGTGAGATGGTGTGTAAGCGCTGAAGATGTGGTTATCCAGTGTATATTGTTTTCACATTTTCAAAGATATGTGTCTTTTGTGTATTTACTATTTTTACGTACATTATATGGACAGAAGTGTTTCAGGTGTTTTTATTATACATTTACATAAACATGTACTTAGACATAAGGAAACCACACAGACACAATAAAAAAAAAAAAAATTTACACAACAAACCTACAGACCTATTAAACATAAAAAGAGGAGAAAACCCCCCCAAAACAAAACACAACAACAACAAAAAACAACAACAAAATAATAATAGTATCAGCACATCATTATATAATTTTATATATGTGATAAATATCATGGCATTGCTTATTTTTGTTTAAATTATCTTTGCTTCCAAAATGCCTTAGACAGGGTTCCCGCAGGGTCTTAAAAGTTTTAAAAGTCTTGAATTTACAAATCTGCATTTAGTACCTTAAAAAAGTCTTTATGGTAGGTCTTAAGTAATGTTTCCATAAACTCGTTCTCTGTATTGTTTGTAATGTGTCTCTTAAATGTCCAAGCTGCAAAGAAAGTACATTAATCCCAGTTCCACTCCTTTCAACCCGACAATTTATGTTGAAATTAGGCACACCAATTATCAATAACTTTGCAGCCCTCGATGAGAAATGATCACAGAACATTCAATCTCAACACGTTGCAACTGTTGGTCGCAGTTGGAAAGCTAACTTTGGGAACTTTCAGGGATGGTTCACAAGTGAAGTTAATCGCAAATGGAATAATAATGCCTGGTTGGAGAAAAGGTCATTCTCTACCTGATTGAGACGAGTGGAGGGGAACAGCTGTGAAATGGGCATTAAATTCTGTTCTAAATAGTCTTAAAAAGGTCTTAAAAAGTCTTAAATTTAACTTGTAGAAACCTGTAGGAAGCTTGCTTAGAGATGGTTTTTACTTTACTTTGTAATTTCTTACAACATTGGTTATTTTTTAAATCCATGTCTAATTTTAAATGTTCTACCTCTTTAAGGAAACTTTAGGGAAATATAGATGTTTATATTGCAAATCAGCATTGAACAGGGACACCTTACAAGCTGTAGCCATGATGTTCTGATACTTTTGTCCATGTAGTTTTATAAAACATCAATATTTCCTTAAAGTTTAATAGGAGTGAAATGGAACTGTGAAGAAAGTAGATGGTTAGTCATGGTAAAAAAATTATTATTTACGGTTTAGAGCCATGAATAATATTTTAGAGATGATGACATTTGTTGTCATTGTTTGTAGCTCCCTGTCAGAAAGAATGTCTGAATTCAACGTGTTCCAATACTTTTGTCCATTAATTATATTTAGTCAACAGAGATTGTGTTAAAGATACAACAGCAGGCAATTGCAGCAACACAATTTATCACACAAAGCTAATTACATTCCTGTCATTTTTATGTGTTGGTTATGAGCAAGGGTGACGATTAACTGTGTAAAGGTAGTGTAATGTTTCAGTTACAGTGAAGCAATACACAAGGTTCTGACTAGTGTGTTTTAACCAGAAATGATCTTTTGAAGTGATTTAACTCACTTTATTCAGACAATGATTCTATTTCTTCAGTAATACAAATGGTATTTGGAAGATAAATGGATTTTTCAAACACTGAAACAATATTGTTGACAGAGGGAGCATCACTCATTTTTCAGAGTGTATAGTCTCTCCAGTAGCGTATGATGCCCTGAAATTCATCTGTGCGCTGGTTGAATCTTAAAACAACGTCTACACTTGAGTCAGTTTGGTCGGTTCAGTCCTATGTAACTGGCTGAACCCACATCATTACATCAGGTTGTATCAAATTAAAAACTGTTGTGTATCAGCAACATGATAGTGATGGCGTCGCTGCCATAAATCCAACTTGTTTTGCATCATTAATAAAGAACGTGACACTATGATATTGTTCTAATGAGGCTAACGGCGCCACTGGTGTCTGACAAATCGAGTGATTTAATGCCGAGCAAAGCCGGCAACAGCAAAGAGGATCACATTTCAGCAGAGGGAGAGGGAGGATGCACATTATTCTTGTCTTTCCTGGAAAGTTCATATGCTTTTGAGGTGACGCAAGAGCAAACCTGGGAGAATAAAACTGCACAAATAATATAACATGTACAGTCACATGTTTATATCCTCTATGGACAGTTCAATCTTTGTTTCTTTTTATTGATAATAATAATAAAAATAATAATAATAATAATAATAATAATAATAATAATAATAATAATAATAATAATAATAATAATAATAATTATTATGGATTAGTTTTCTATAGCACTTTTCAAGGCTCCCAAAGCATTTTACATTATTGATTCATTATTCATTTGCTCTCGCATTCACAACTCTGGTGGTGGTAAGCTCCGTTTATAGCCTCAGCTGCCCTAATAATTAATATTAATGGCACAGCTTTGTTATTTATTGTACACAGTTGTTCTTATTAGTATTTATTATACATTAAATACTATGTTATTTTATCTTTACTTTATTCTGTTGTTTCTTGGATTTCTTTTTTTTTTTTTTTTTTTTTAAGTGTTGGTTCCTGCTCATATGTGCCTTTAAATTTCCCCCTGGGGACAAACAAAGTGAGTTGAATTGAACTGAATTGAACTGAATATAGACGCCACATATACACACGCAAAAAAGTCTGATGACAGTGTTGCTTTAGTCTCACAGAGCCGAGCCTGTCTCATCGGTGCTGTTTTCCTGCTGCTTTTCCTCATTGTTTAGTGTTTACTGATAGTTGTCGAACCAGTTCAAAGGAGCATTACCACCATCAAGTGGACTTGAGTCTCTACAGTTTCAGTCGTGAGCTTTGGTAGTTTCGTCTCTTCTCTTAATAACAGCAAATGTTGATTTGGTGATTCTACTGATCAAAAGATATGGCATTTTTAAGTGAGCATTAGCATTGCAACTAAAGAATAGAGATGTGCACAGAGATTATTACAATAAGACTAATGACAAGAAAACAAAGAGCAGCATTTTACTAAATTCATGATCACGCAGATAAGTAGCCACCACCTTTGAGCTTTTTCTAATTGGCAGTAGTGCAGAGTGATGATAGGTACAGAAATTACATAATAAGCACTTAGATTATAAAATGGGACCAGTTGAGGTAGCAGACTGATAACCACTGAATCTGAACCTGCTGTACCCTAACTAGTGTCCTCTCAGAGTCAATAACTTTCCAAATTGCCTTTACTTCCCAGGCTACAAAGCACTTGGAATGTGCAATAGAGCACACAGGACACCAGCCGGTAGCCTGCTGTTTACGCTCTGATGGCAGCAGATCCAAAACACAATGCTGTCAATTGACAAGACACTTTATAATTACTGTGAGCGTTACCTGGCGTCCATATCTTGGTGACATTTTTAGCTTGTCAAGGCAGGTCAGCTGGGACACAGTGTGTTACCCTAATCAGCATATTTGTTTCTGCAGCTTAATGGTTGTCATAAAGCCCTCTGCTGTTGTACATAACTTTACAATTACCTCACTGCTGGAACACTACAATATGTACCATATAAATGTCAGAGTTGTAAATCCTCTATATAGGTAATCCATCAAATCAAAATGACATGTACTTTCATTATGTTTATCACTTGTGTGAGCGCTTGTTTGCAAATATAAAACCCCAAATCCTGCAGGGACTTCTAATTAGTACTTTATTACAGGCAGTTGCATCAGATAGACAAACCTTGCAAAGATATCCTCATATTCTGTTGTCTAATACAGTTCCCTAATTATAATATGTACAGTACATCTCAGTTTCTTGTTAATTTATTCAATTATGAACGTCTTCATTTTCTTCTTCTCTGCCAGTGGCTTCCCTGCACTGTATTTATCACTTGTTTTGACACGCCTCTGCAATTTATGACATCAAGCAGGAAATACTGAAGACTGCAATAAATTCCTATGTATTCTACTCATATGTACAACCAACACGTTGACGTCTTTCCTGCTATAGAAACTCACCTTTCACAATAAACCTGTTATAAAAGCCTTATACAGTAAATCAGATCACACTTAACACTTTAGTGATTGTTTTGTAAGGGCAATGAAAGTGAAAAGGAATCAGCCTCTTAATGTTTGTATATAGCACTCTTTAGCTGTAAGTATTTTTACCTTAGTTTCAGTTAATGGCAGGTTCAGTACAATATTACAGTGTTTGCATGAGTCTGATCAAGCGGTAACACATGGACACATTTGGTGTTCAGCAGTCTCTGTCATGTAAGCAGAGTAACTTATATGCATGTATTATACATATCTGAGTAAGTATTTATAAGCACTTTAACATTATGTATAACAAAATGTGCAGAGATAAAATTTTTAGGTGAAAAATGTAAAATTACTGCTCGGTAACACGTGGACTTGAAATGACATAAATGTTTTAAGCTTTACGCAAACATTCAAAACATGCGGTTCTCGACAGAAATTGACATCAAGTAGGACAAAACCTTTTAGAAATTATGTTCAACTATGCTGAAGATACATTTTGGAGTAAAATATTGAAAAGTCTCTGTTTTATTGACATGAGAATGTGGTAACACGTGGACAGGCTGCCATGTGGACGACTCTTTACCATCGTATGCATCACCCAAAATGTTGACTTATTTTTTAAAACAACAAGCCAGATATGATCACAGTGCTTTATTTAATATATTTAATACTAACACAGTGTTATGTACAACTTGTGGTGGTCCATACTGATATAGGTAAATTACAAATAAAGACTAATTTCTCGGTAACAGTTCACAGATAGTCTTTTTAAATGTGACAGATTGAATAAATTTTCACATTTTTTAGATGTAATTTTTAGTGTCAATACATACAAGCTTTATTTTTATATCTGAGGCATGGCTATGGTGTAAAAAGTACAATCGCTAAAATTGGTACTAACTTTTTTTTCGACAAGTGGTATTTCAAAAAGGATGACAGCTCCATAAAATAGAGATCTTTAGCCAAAAAATGAGCCCACATGATAAATGATGTGTGCAAATTTACTGTTTCATATTGATATTCACTTTGGCTTAATCGAACCCATATATAACATAATGAGGAACTTCCAAGTGTGACTGCTGAATCCTGTACTGGCACTTTAAAAGAGAAAAAGTGATGTTTTCTCTGTCAATGAAATGGGATAATGAAGGTATCAGAGGTAAGAGCAGAGTTGATTGCACCAACTGTTAGTGAGACCCATTGCACAGATGGTGTTGTAGAGGAGATTGCCTCAGGTTACAGACCATTGATATTTTGGTACGCTCCCATCTGTACCTGCTCTCTAAAATAGCTTTCATGAAGCAGTCAAAAGCGATATTACCATACACAATGGTAGTTTTGTTTTTTACCTGAATATTCATAATACTGTTAAGTGGCTTTGATTTAATACTCCAATCTGGTCAAGCTTTTTTTTTCCTTTTCCCTCTAAATAACCTAGTCTTTCTGTTCGATCTGTTAGATTCTAATTCTGTTGAAAATAATAATAGTAAAAAAACTGTCTATTCGACAAGTGAGCAATTTTTTTGGCCACTTAAACATTCTTCACATTCTACAAATGGCCCTTGAAGACTTCATGTCCCCATTAGATGTGGGAATCTAATTACAAATATCTGATTGAAGGGGGAATGAGTTAACCTTTGCTGAAATGCCACAGCATAACCATCTGTGAATGGCAAGGAGAAGGACTGGGCCCAAGGCATTTCCACAACGACACACAGAGTGATGGACAGCTGGCCTGCCTCAAAGGAACAATGCACAGAGTCCAGATTTCTGTCTATCTCATGAGAGGTTCGGTTGTTTTCTTATTGGATTGTAAAGCTCGTACGTCACTGTTAACCGCTTAACTTAAGTGCTCAGATATTTACTTGTTATTTGTTGTTGGTGTGTTTGCTCCATCGCCGGGACACATTTCCCGAAGTACATTCTCCATTTGCTGGAAACACAGATGCAGAATTACAGGCTTAAAAGTTACAGTTACTTAAAAGTTACAGGTCAAAATCATGTGTTTTTACATCTTAACTAAGGGCTGCATTCAGACAATACACTAAACACTATGTAAAATAATGTTAAAGGGGTCATATTTTGCTAAACCCACTTTTGTTAGTCTTTGGTACATTTATTTGTGTATTTGTGGACCCTAATAGTTCAAATAGTTTGAATTTGAACCCTTCAGGTGCTGCAAAGCTATCTTTATATTCATTTTGGCAAAAATCGAGTGGATTTCTATAACCGGTTTTAATTCCTGCTTAATTTAGAATAGAATAGAATAGAATAGAATAGAATAGAATAGAATAGAATAGAATGTCTTGATTGTCATTGTACAGGTACAACAAAATTGAAAGTGCAATTGTCCTAGATGCCATAAAAAAGTATAAATAATGTATATTAAACAATATAAAAACTGAAATATAAAAGAAAAATCCTGACAGCATAAATATCTAAAAAGAAAAAAAAAAGCAGCATAAAAAAGTGTCACTAAAAGTACAGCATTTACAGTTTATGTAGACCACATGGAAATGTTTTAAAATGCATAATTCCATTAAAAAAAAAAAGCAAAATATCACTCCTTTAAACTAAATGTGCTGCAAATGATGTTGTAATTCGTTGTACTTAGCCATGTAATAAACACAGTTGTATTATGCAAGCGATCAAGAAAAACTGTATTTGTAAAGAACTGGTGTTACATAATGTAGTCGTGTCACTTGTAGCCTGTTGTTGTGTTAATTCTTGACAGTAGGTTGTGTTCAGCCTTTTCTAGACTATTGATCCACAAACACAGTAAATGAAGAGAAGTCCTTAGCATGTGTAACTGATATGTACTTGTACTGCTGTATTATGCCGCTCTATTCAAGATGTGCTGTCACAGAGAACCACATCCACTCACTTATGTAATGAAAATGACCCACTGATTCAAACACAATGTGATAGAAAATACAAGATTCCACTTACAAGCAGAGGTCACATATGATAGTGGGTTAATACTGTGGCACTAATATGTCCCTGTGATAGCGTATATTCTTTTTCTAACTGCGCTGGCTGGCATGTGCATCCACTTCATCCTTTGACTCACACGCTGTTTCTCTTGTTCATGTCCCCCTCCCATCACTTGCTTTCTGTATCTATTTGTTCATGCCTTTGCTTTCTCTTTGGTTTCTTTTTTTTTTTTTTTCCTCTCTCCACCAGCACCTCTGTTTCTGCCGGGTTGCAGGATGAGTCGTGACAGCTTAGCAGTGTTGAGTAGAGCAGGGGCCAACAGTGCCTAAAGCAAAACATTATGCAATAACACACAGCACACATACAAGGATGTACCGTATTATCATTACCACTATAGCACTGACCCCAGATTTTCATTTGTGCGCAAAAAGTCTGACATGATATGACTCTGAAGAATAAATCAGAAAGAAAGAGATTCCATTTTTTTTCTTGTTTAACCTTGATATTTTCTCTCTCTCTCTCCACACACTCCCATGCAGACACTTCCCACATCCCCACAGAGGACTGCATTTCTGTCCTTGTTTTCCCGCAAGCAGATTCCTCAACATTCAGCCCTTCTCCACCCTATTCATGTGTGGCTGTTGTGGCTGAAGGGGCAGGCTTTCAGAGGCTGTGAGTTGGTTTGACTTTTGGCAGCAGTTAAGAGGCTGCTGACGTGTGTGTTGGGCAGGATGTGTGTAAGAAGCAGTGCTGGATCCTGTTTTTCAGACCGCAGCAACTGGAGCTTAGCCACAGCTATGGATTTTAATGCAAAACACACAGACACAACTTCAGTGCGCTAACCCCAACCTCGACTCATAACTTCCTTGCCAACACCACTCGCACACAAATGCACAAATTGACATGCTCATGGAAAGTCAGTCATACACACGCATGCTAACACAGACATTTCCGCACTCACTTACCAGACGTGCGCTCTGGTAGCAGTGAATTTGATACGATTGGCTTGCTGTGATTTTTCATTTTGCCATCACAGTCAAGTCGTTGTAAAAACAGTGTGACATTTACTCTTTTTGATTGCTATTTGGCTTATAGGTGGGATTATAGACAGACTCCATCTGGAGCCTGAAGCCACTGGTGTAAGAACAGTGGAATGCATTATACTGCAGTCAGGGCAGTCGCATCCTGTATAACAAGTTTTTTTTTTTTTTTTTTTTGCAACAAACATGTTTTGAGAGGCCCCTGCATGGTTTTATAGCCACACACACGCAAACTCGATGTCACACATACAAATGCAGTGGCAGAAGGAAATAAGGTGGCATTTGTTGTGTGGTTAGAAATTTCATGGTTCACCGGCATGCATGCACGCACTGGAGACAGACAGGGGGTGTGTTTAGAGGAGCAAAAACAAAAAAACAAACTGCCAGGGCATCAACAGCACTTGTGTTATTATGATGAGGGATGGATGTATTGGAGAAAAACACACATTAAGTAGAGCACAAGATGGATTGAAGAGGAGGAAATGGCAAGAACTAGTTCTGTCAACACTTCACCCACATTATGTCTCACAGTAAAGGCTTTAGATGGATGGACTGCTTTACATGAAAATGATAAGAGTAAATTATAATCATCTCATCAATGTCAACAAAAGAAAATGTTGCCTATAAAGTTGGAATGATACTGTTTTTAGACATATTCCTCATTTTATTCCTAGTTATACACATCGGTAATCACCTTTGACCAGTCCTTGAGTCCTAGTTATACTTTTTCTGTCAAGAATAAATCACATGGTCACAATCATTTCATGGGCAGAGTTAAAAATATTTTAATCCAACTTTATGGGCAACAGTGTACATTTTTGCATCTTGCTTTTCCTCAATAAATGGAAAAAGGTTAAGGTAAGGTATATGGTGGCTCTCCAAAATCTGTTTATTTGTGTTTTTATGTGGATCCCCATTAGCTTCCACATTCTGCATTATATTGTATTTTGTACTTGGGTCTGTTTTCCTATTATCATACCAAGCCAAAATAAAAACTGTCGCATCCATAACATAGGATGGTCAATCTAGATGGAATACACTGAAAACAGCAGTATCCCAAGGCTATTTAAAGTATCATTATGGTATATTTTTGCATACTTTTTTTTTTTACTCTGTATGAGGTGGGTTTTTCAAACAGAAAGTGGAATTCTAATCCTCCAGTAAGTAGGATCAGGCAATGATAGTAATTTGGTTGGGGTTAGGAAAAGGTCAAACTTTTGTTAAATTTGAATAAATAGGAGTCATTTTAGTCACAGCTTTGTAGACCTTTTCTGTACTAAATAACAACACCGTAACATTGATTTACATATGAAATGTTGATATGAAACTCTTCTTTTTTCCAGACACATTGAGATTATATTTGTATCTCTTGTCTCAGGATTTTATTCTTGCAACTGTGTTAGATTATTAAAAGGCTATGTCTACTATGATCCTATTTTCAATGTGATTACATTTCTATGTATTATGGAAAATGTACATGTGCATATGCATTCTTGTCTAAATGAAGTGGAGCAGTATATGTAAGAGGATCAATAGGTTTAGCTAACCGGATACTGAAGAAGCAGGCACACCTCTTACTCAGGATCAGGACATCCCACTGACTAACGCACCACGACAGGAGGAGGAGGAGGAGGAGGAGGAGGAGGAGGGAGGGGGAAGTAGACGGGCAAGAACGAGACAGAGAGAAAGGGAGACACCGAAGAAGCACTTCACTGTTTTTTTTTTCCCTTCCCATTTCCTTATTTCCCCTCCTGGGAGGTTGTGAAAAGGCAGAACAGAAAGAGAAACGCAAACTAACAGAGACAAAGGGGGCAAAGCTGAGAGGGTGAAAGCAAGTGTGAGTGTGTGAGTGACTCTGTGTGCAACATGCTCTGTCATGCTGGTGTAACAACCGCTGCCTCTCTAACCGGCGTCGTTGACTCTCAGGAAAAGGAATGTTTTCCGGAGGAATGAGTCCCTGAACCGGTTCATCATGTGGATGTGGGACAGTAATTTCCAAACCTTTGCCGGAAGAATCCCACGAAAAAAAAGAGCAGTGGCCAGACAGCCTAGCCGGTCCTGTTGGGTTGCCGCCTGTGTGCTGGCACTGCTGAGATTCAGTCGCTGAAAGAGAGAGTCAACACTGGGCTTAAATCTGCTTCTAGTTATTTGTGTTTGTTTTTTATCGTCACATTTATTGGGATTTTTATTTTTACAAGTGGAACTCAATGGATTTTATGGTGCTTTATAGCTCGATTTTTAAGATTGCCTTGTTGGAAGAGGGTTTTGCAGTGATGTCTGAAGACCAAATAAGAGTAGTTGTAACTTCACAAGGATCTCATTACTGACAGACTGGTCTGAATGGGCGCATCACAGCAGTGGACTGCACTATGGGACAATGCACAATACTCTGGGGCCTGTGGACTGTCTGGATGTAGATAGCTAGGTAGATTAAGTTAACAGGTAGGGGGTATGAAGCCGGGACACTGTCCAGGTGTTCCCAGAAACCCATCTATGATGCACCTCAGCCAGTACCCTTTTAGAAGGCACTCATGGATATGGTGAGTATTAGTTTACGTTTTCTTTTTGTAGCTTTATTTCTCTTTGTTCACTCTATAGTATGTGGCTGAATTTATTCAAAATACATAAAAAGGGAACTGGCTTGCTTCATTTGTGGGTGTGTGTGTTGTTGTGTTGTATAGTTAGGGCTCCCTTAAGGCAGGCCCAGCCAAGCCCTGTATCATTTTTTTTTCCCCCCAGCTGAACTCAGATGTATTTAAGGAAATTTATTGTTAAATGGGCCAGACGTTTCCTGTCATTTTCTCCCACACTAAATGCCTCAGTAGGTCTACAAATGCAGGGAGCACGCAGCGATGTTGTAACACTGATTTGGAAACACCTGGAAAATGTCTCGTAAGATGTGTTGTGTTGTCAGGCTTTTCTCCTGTCTTGTTTTGATTAGTCATACTTAGGCTGGGTATCTTATGGGAATAGTTGTCTCACAGCTACATTGTAAACTGGGAGGGACATGGAGGAGTTAGTGATGTCATCAGAGTGGGTTGTTGGGATACAAGCAATACAGATATTTCTAGCAATGGTTTTGCAGCAACCTGTTTCTCGTGGGTTTTTTTGTTTTTTTGTTTTTGAGGAAAATACATTCATTAACAAGTCAGTCTTGAACAACATGACAGGATAATTCTGCTGCAGGTTATCAGGCCTGTTATTAGATCATGTTTTCTTTTGCCTTTGTGTGCTGTGACAGTTCACATGCACATGCATGCTACAACTGCTGCATTTTACTGCTGTCAACATTTTTTCGTTGACAGCTTTGATCCTTTGGGTATTCTGTTTTGCTCTACTAGTGCTTAAATCTAAGCACAGTCACGCAAACTGTATTTATTTTCTTTACTGCTCATTGTCACATGATGCATATAGAAACAGAAGGATGAGGAAAGACAAACTGTTTATTGGATGTCAATTCAGTTTATATTACAATATGTGGCACAAACTGTAGTCGCCACTTGCAGCCATTGATTAACTGATATATTTACTCATATTACCAAGGATTCAGTATATCCGATGATATTGTGTTTTGGTTTTTTTGGGTTTTTTTTGGTTGAATAAGGTGACAAAATATCTTCAACATTACCATTCATACAGGTGTTAGCTATTAGAGCCTTTTTCGTATTTCCTATTTTATGCATACAAAAGTGTAAACCAAAAAATGAACGTATGAACTGGGTGCTTACAGTTTTGGTATTTCTCACTTAAAAACAGTCATAGTGTTACAATACCTCTGGGTTTTTGAAACAGTGCACACGTCATGTTTTGGTTTTAACACGAAAAAATAAACTGAGGGTAATGATAAATAAATAGTGAGCTTTCAGTTCGTAAGATGAATTCAGTGCACACGCTGTGACAACACAACTGTCTCCACCCAACAACTGACGTCCACTCATGTAAACTTCCACGTGCCAGAGAGGGTTGACCTTTGAACCAGGAGGTGACTTGTGATGTTCCTTGGTAATTCATGTACATTCTGTAAACAGAGACATAGCAAAACATCCTTGTTCCTTTCCCTATGCAAACCGAAAGGGATTATCCCACACACATGCTCATTCACAGACTGTATAAACAGAAAATCAGAAGCGGCAGTGAAGTGTAAAGTTTAGAGAGGTATGCTTACTTTTGATAAGTCACAGGTTGTAGTTAATGGATTTAAAGGGGTCAAATTTTTCTAAACCCTCTTTTATTAGTCTTTGGTACATTTATTTGTGTATTTGGGGACCCTAACAATTCATGAAATTTGAATTAGAACCCTCCAGGTGCTGCAAAGCTATCTTTATATTCATTTTGGCAACAATCAAGTGGATTTCTACAACCTGTTTTAATTCCTGCTTAAGTTGTTACGTCTCTAACTAGTTACATCACGACATTTGCACATATAAGGTCAAGACTTCTGACAAACATTTCTCAGAGTACGCCATAACTGTTTTTCGGCAGCAGTGGTTGTAGTCCATACTGAAAATATGCCCAGACTTCGAGCCGATTACCTAAAATGTTCAGTTGTTGGTTGAATTAATGACTGTAAGTGACTGAACGGTACAGAGCAGCACAGTCAACAACCTGGAGGGGTGGAGCGCGAAGTGGCTCATTTGCATTTAAAAGGCTAGCACTCAGAATGACCTTTCTTGTGTCATTACTCAGAAATAGGGTTGAAGATGGACCTGTGAAGTTGAATTAATGAAGAATTCAGACCCAAGCATAGCATTTACAGTTTATGTAGACCACAGGGAAATGTTTTAAAATGCATAATTCCATTTAAAAAAAGCAAAATATCGCTCTTTTAAAGGTTAAATTTAAGTGGACAACAATTTAAAGCTTTGTTTTTACCCTCAACATTTAAAAGCTTTTAAAAAATGTTTGATTTTACTAAGCTATTTTCCTCTAAAATACATATATACCTGTATATATGTACTTACGTCAGAAATTACACAATCGTCTCGTCTCATTTCTTTATTAATTTGCGAGAAATCTGACTCAGATGTAATTCACAGCCTGCTGAAATGCATTGTGTCGCTGAATCGGATGGATGTAACAAATCTAGTGGTAGTGTTGGAACAACAATTCAGGGCTGTCATGGTTGTCAGAGTTGGGCATTAGTCTCTGAAAATGGGAGATGAGCCTGTCAGACTTCATTTAAACCTCAGGCAGGGATGTTTTTTCTTTCTCCACAGTAAAGCTGTGTGCCGGCGTAGGATGCATGTGTGTGTGTGAGTCCAGAGGAGCTTTCAGGAGGATCTGTATTATTCATTGTACCTTGATAAGAGACCTGTCCTCGTCTTTCTGTCTTTCTGGCTTGTGGTGTAAAAAGTGAGAAGCATTGAGGATACATCAAACACAACTTCATGAATAGTCTTATATATAGCCTATGGGCATATGCGCACTCAGCTAGAAATAAATGCACAAATACACACTTGCATCTCACTTCATGATGTGAGGCCATGGAAAAATATTGACAATTGCTCTTTCTCCCAGCAGGTGACAAATCATTATTGTGGGGTCAGTGTGTTATACATGGAGTCTTTGTTAGCCACTATATGCACACATTTGTTAATATGTGGAGGAATACAGGGAGTGCTGTTTATAGTCGACATTTGTAAAGGTGTAGTGTGTTGCCTTCAGCACCACAAAGAACAAACTGAGATGCACGATTGTCTAAACTTCATTAAACACTAACCAGAAAGGAAATGAAAAGTGTGTGTAGTAATCCAATTAAGTGAATCCAGTGCCTCGGAGTCCAGGGGGAGAGGATAGGCGAGGCCATTTTTAGAAAACTGGGATTGGAAATGCGTTGCTGCATCGCCTCCCCCTCTCTCCTAAATGTTCGAGGGTTTGGAGGCTCTGTGGATTAGAAATGGTCTAAATAGGCATATTTGGTCCAGCTTTCTCTTGGCCCCCTTCCCTTGGCCCTTTTCCTTCTTCCTCTCTCTTGTTGGCCCCCAAGGGTGACTTCCTCAGATGTACCAAATTTTGTCAGTAAGATAACAAGACACAAGGCGTTGTTATCTCATTTCTTTGAGGCGTTCTCCCAATGCACGTTGTCATTGATTCTAATACTGCTGGGTCAGTTTCAGCCAAACTTTAGATTACATTCTATCACTCCGAGTTGGGACTGAGGCAGCTTTTAAAATGGGCTTTTTGGAGACGACAGAGACCTGCTGTCAGTTCTGAGGAGACAAAGTTATCACTCACCATAGTCCCAGAGGCCCACCAGCACCACATGTGTATGTCAGTGTGTGTGAAAAACACAACCATCGCTCACCTACAGCATCAATCAACTGCCAGGCTAGTCCACTGTGCAGGGGAATGTGGATGGAGTCGGCCTTATTAAAGACCACACGCACAGCTTTACAATCTTTTTTTTTTAATACAGTTACTTTTTCTTGCATTTTATTCTTTCTGAGAAATGTGGGTTTTTTATGTAAAAGAAGACTTGAGAGTGAAGAGAAACAGCATTATGAGTAGATGCCTCACATCAATAGGGTTACAGCATTATATGTTATTTTATTAGTACAATAAATATTGGTACTTTGATACTGCCCTAGGCACAATTCTAGGATATGCAACAGTTGTTTCAGTCCTATTCCATACAAATTAGGCACAGCAAGGCAAGGCAGGTTTATCTATATAGCACATTTCATGTACAAAACAATTCAAAGTGCTTTACATAAAACATTAAAAGCATTACAGCAGGGAAGCAATAAAAAGTATAGGCGTGAGAGAGAAAAGAAAAACTTAGCACAAATATTGTAAAAAAAAAAAAAAAAAAAAAAAAAAAAAAAAAGAGCCTTGTTCCATTAATTTTAATATCAAGTAAGTATTTTTAGTTGGCATTAGTGCACACCCTCCAACATCAACACAAATTTCTACCTAAATGGATTAAATAATATGACAAGATGATAATGACATAAAGACATAAACACTGCGACACTGGAGCACAGAGAAAGAGACTCATAATGATATGTGTTCTGTTGCTGACATTGAAAGCTGGTTTGCACACTGGAGCAAAGTTAATGTTCAGTATTACATTGTGTTTGGTGTTAATGAAGTTAGACTGGTTTAATAGCATTCCCATTATATTAATATGATGAGGGGCTCAGTGGATTTTCCATAGAAGCATTTGGTAGGAATGTCCTTCAGTGAGTGACCTTTTCCCGGTTGTACTTCAGTAAAGAAGTTGAATCTCTACTTCTATTTTTACCAGTTTTTTCTTCGACAATTGCACTTAAATGTGTGTACTTTGCCATTTCTGATTATATGTGATATATTCTTTTTTTACTGTCATCATTCTGGTGATGATTCTATGAATTATGTTCCTATTCAAATGAAATTAAAACCTTCGCAGTATATAGCCTTCAATTTGCATGCCGCAGCTTCTTTAGCAGAGCGTGTCTTTGTCTTGTGTGACGCACCATTCAGACCACAAGATACCGTGTCTGCTAACTTGATTTTCCACCATAAACAGCAGATTGTGTCACACACCTATTCAACATGGGATGACTTGTTTGTCACCAGTTTAATATTAAAGTCATGTTGGCTGTTTGTGAGTAAGTGCTGATTGGTTTATATGAACACACTCACTGGAATGTGTAACTCCAGGTTTCCCACAAGACAGCACAGTGTTAAATTGATTATAAAGTTAGTTGAAGCATGACAGACTTGTTCTTACTGATATGTCTGAGGCTCTCAGTTTAATCTGCATAGAAGGTAGTCTGCACTGCTTTTGCCTGCTCACAAAGACTCCACTGTTTCACCTGTTCTCTGTTGAAAGTAGAAGAATTACCTCCTCTTTTGCATTACTAAAGTATCAGTTCAGTAGTTTCACACTGATTTTGCTGTGTCGTGTGTGTCTACGTGAGTGCACACACTGATTCAGTCTCAACATTATTTGCGTCTAAGGTGGGCTGTCCTCTTCTTCGTAGCCGTCCAATTTCTTTTCACACATTGCTGCTCTTGCATTTTTTATTGTGTTGTATGGCCCCTTATTTCCAGCTGATCCTGTTTTTTTCCCTCGTGTTTTTTGTATGTGTTATACAGACAGACCTCATGTGTTTTCGAACACACCCACACTCACACATACTCACCTTCCCAAACATACCCCTTAGGTCAGACAAGAGGGAGTGCCGAATGAGAAATATCAAAAGACTCTGTTGTTTTTAGTCATTACAGTAAATCAAAGCCAGAATCACACTTTCACATTGGCAGACGACAATGGACCAAGACATTTTAGATATATTACCATCATTAAAATAATGCCAACGGTGAGTTTTTTCACCCAGACAAATACAATGACTCACTTTTAGTGTATGTGTTTTGCAGCCGCTGAAGTGTGTGTGTGGGGGGGCTCATTGTCTCACCCTCTTAGTCTTTATTAATTGTAATGGCCTTTCAGT
Source organism: Sphaeramia orbicularis (assembly GCF_902148855.1). Classification (NCBI taxonomy): domain Eukaryota; kingdom Metazoa; phylum Chordata; class Actinopteri; order Kurtiformes; family Apogonidae; genus Sphaeramia; species Sphaeramia orbicularis. The sequence goes on from NC_043965.1 coordinate 21,517,321, forward strand.
GTCTTACTAGCTTTCACTGGAGTGGTTATGTGACACCACAGTCACATTACAGGCCCAGTGAAGTACCTATAGAGTACATATAAGGAGCATAGTGCTGAGAAGCCTGCAGGCAGCTTTTGAATCACATCCATTTCAAACCTATTCTTATCTATTTCATTTCAGTTTCATTCTTTTCAGCTGCTGCTGTCCCTGGCTGCTGTTCACACAGCAGCTGCAAGACAGGGCATTCAATCTTGTGTTCATCTTCAAGACAGAGGCAAGAAGATGGACAGATCAATAAGAGTACAGTGAAGCAGACGGGCGTATTGGAGGTGGGGGAGTGCTCCAGGTGCTCTTGAGGGCTCAGCATAAATCAAAAATAGAAATGTTACAGTCTAAAAGTGGGGGTTAAGGGAGCTCGTACTGCCGGCAGGCTTTGGGCAGTGGCAGACTATGACTGAAATCTTTGTAAGTGAAAAGGAAACTAGGTGAAACATAACTTTTTGTCAGGTGTTGCATTGTTATTTTACTCTACATTTTTTGATCATGGATATCACTACAGTGGTGTCTTAGAACAGTATTAAACTCCTGCAGGGCGCTTTCAGGTTTGTTGACATAAACTGCCATCAGATGACTGTTTTAGTGTCCCTGGTGTTCAAATGTCACTGCTGATTCAGTGGCAAAATACAAAGAAATTAGGAAATATCATTACTCATTCTATGGTGAGTTGGCGTGGCGCTGCACAGCTGTATACGTCACTGTTTGACCTGAACCAAAGCTGTGGTTAGTCAACAGATGTTATCATGCATAGGCCCTTTCCTGCAAGAACAAAAGAACTCTCTGAGAGCGGCATGCTATAAACTTCTACCATGGCTAAAAACAAACAGTTGTAATGAAACAATAAGGTATGGAGAATAGATTATCAAGCATAACACCGTGGAGACCTGACCCTTGGGTTTTCCACAGAATTCATGAACCCTAAGGAGTTTATACAAGACTGCTCCCTCTCTTTCTGGGTGTGTTTGGAGGTGGGAGGTCAACAGGGAGAAGGTCATTGATTTCTTGGATGATACGTATTGTGTAAATCGCTTTTGATTGTCCAAAAATGTGCTGATTTGCACAAGAAAATACACCCCAGACAGTCAGCTGTTTTTGGTTTAACCAGCCCTTATGGTCTACATTACAGACTTAAGACACAGATTATCACAAACGCTGTGGGAATTACCTTTATTAGCAGGAAAGCACGATGATGACGATGATCAACTGTGCGGGGAATTGCTTGTGACGAAGATGATGATGATTAGGATTTTTGCGATGACGAAAGCCTTTGTGGAAGCATACAAACAGATTAGAAAGGCTTAGGTAGGCAGAGGGAGTCCCCTCACATGCACATCATCTGTGTGCACACACACTCTGCACTCATAGAATATTATGACTTATTTTATAAATCCATCTAATACCTGCTGGGGAACCTGTGAGGGCAAAGGAAGGTGAGCAACTTGTCATGTTATGTTACTTATGCTGTTTCATCTGCCTGAACAGTTTTGGATTTTCTTTAATTTATTTGCTTTTTTGTTCCGTGTAATATTGGCCTCTGGTGTGTAGTCTAAATATTTCACCTCCCTTTGTACTTTTTAATGCACTGACTTATTATGAATGTGCATTTAAAGAGCAGGAAATACTTTCCCACTTGCACAACCTGAACTGTTACACTTCTCATCTATCCAGTACGGCAGGCTCTCACATTGCAGGGTGTAGAATAACACTTTCTCAGCAGGACACGAACGGACACGGATCATGACAGCGAATATGTGACACCAAACGTCTAATGCTTTCTATCTGCTTCATTTTAATACACATATTCAATACCGAGGTCCTCTTTGTAACTTTTCCACCGAGTTTTTATTTTTTCCAGCAGCACATTCATGCTGAAAATATCCAGTTTTATGTCCTCCCAAGCGTGCTTTTATTGACTTCAGATAAGAGGGCTCAAGGAAGCGCAAGTCGACCTTATGTTCTTGTTTATTTTTACAGTTGTTCCCAGTGTTTGTGATTTGTACATGTCATTTATATCTCGGTATTTTATAATGCGCCAATCACAAATGAACGTGCAGATGTTTCCTGTATGCGTTACTTTATCACATGTGACTCAACAGCACGTTACCCACAGTTTATTTGTCTTAACATAGATGAATACAAAGGTTGATGCAAAGATGAATTAGAGCTGGCTTTCATTGGTAGAAAAGAAAAACTTGCTGTATTGATTTGCAGCAGTTCAAGTCGGAAAAAGCTCACCAAAGGCATTTTAGACTTAGACAGACTGTATTTATCATTCCAGATTTTGCATCAAAAATGAAATTTCAATGCAGTTGGTTCAGCAGGCAGCCGCAATAAATACAAACAGGCACTATATGTACAAGATAGAATAAATATGCATATAAAAAACTAAGTGTGAGTATAAAAAAACTATGGTTCTCTGATAAAAAAATTGGGGTTTTACATAGAAATGAATGGTGACTGATAGTTGAAATGCACCTATTGTTTGGTTCTCCATAGATCTGCTTGGTGGTCACCTGCAGAGATTCCTTCCTACTATCCTTCCACCTCTCTCTGTTGAAGGTGAATGAGGGAGTGGACTTAATAAGCTGCATATGAGGGTGTTGTATAATTAAGAGAGACACTGTGACGCTAGTGTTCCTTGTGGATGTGTTTTGAGGAACAGCTTAGCCTGGATTACCTGGACTGTGGCGAGGGCACCCTCTGTGCGCATGGGTATCCCACACACACACACATGCAGGCACATCCATACTACACAGACGCATACTCAAACTCTCACTGCCCTGATGATGTCATGAGGGTTTTAATGGGGGATTACTCTGACATCACTGGGAATGCTGCCAAGTTAAACCTATTAGCTCCAACATGTGCTTGTGGTGCACTACTGTAAGAACTGTGTGATATGGAACAGCATTGAATAATCACATGCTCCACAAGTATCTGCATCCAACCCAGTTCTCCATCATTCATTGATCTTATCATTAATGTGTCTTTTATCAAGTCTTAAGGTAGTTTCTCCCAAAAAAAAATGTCTGTATTTAAATGCATGGCGGTGTGTCAAAATTTCAAAGAGCTTAGCATTAAGAGGGAAGACAGTGCTATAAGTGAAATGGAGATAAACACCCTTAACGTGATATTATTACTCTTTACATGCTAAGTACAGGTGGTGTTAGCAGAACCATTCTGTCTGAGGGCGGTGCAGTGCCAGTCTAGATTTTACTGAGAAAATGTTTTTTCAGATTAATGGCTGACCTTGATCACGTTTGGCTCGTACAAGTGCAGGGTAGTTGAACAGGTTTTTAGAGATTATAAAACAAATAGCATCAACCTGGATTATAAACAGCTGCTTGTTTTTCTGATTGTGTTTTATTTTGTGTTTGAGCCAGGGCCCTGGTGACATATTCTGCAGAGGCGTATATGTGACATTGTGTGCGATAGCAGAGCTCATGCTAACATGTTAACATCAACCAAATGAGAGGAACTGTGTTAATGTCATTTGAGGTGACTGATCTTCGAATGACCCTGTATGTGATTATTTTTTTAAGATCAATTTTGACTTTTTATTGAAGACTTTTTTGTTTAATGCTTTTGTTTTGAGCATTGGCATCTGTAGTTTTTTTGTGATGACTTTGTCTTCTTTTTTTTCTTTTATTTAACCTTTATTTAACCAGGAAAAACAGATCCCATTTAGATTAAGAACCTCTTTTCAAGGGAGTCCTGGCCGAGAGGCAGCATGAAATACAACACAGTTATAACACACAAAAATTTACAGGACAAGTCAGACAATGAAAAACAAGTACACATTACTGAGTTAGTCTCTAGCACTTTGAGTAATATTTAAATATTGTTGATATTAGTTCTGTATATGTTATTGAAAAGGTATACTGAAGGTTCTGTTGTCAGCTTCTGTCAACTACATCATGAGACTTACACGTCATCACCAGTGTTTTGTTGCCTCACAGTCAAATTTCTCATTAATGTCTCAAATGTTTGTTTTTTTAACCTTCCTATTATTCAGTATTCATTTGGCCTTTACACTTCTCTCTTTGCTGCTGTCGTCAGTGGAAACAGTGAAATGCACATACACAATTTACTCTAAACACACACATAAATAGGAGCTTTTGTTGGTCTTATCTATAGCCGTCACACTTTTCAACATTTTTTTTCTTTCAAATTGCATGGTGGAGAGTGCCCCCTATTCTCCTTTGTGCTCTGGTGAGTCTTTGAGACAAACAATAGCTCAACCAGCTTAAATCCTCTCTGTTCTCTGTGATTCAGCTGGACGTATAAATAGAAAACAGGTAAGTCACGCTTGGTTGCTGTGAAATTGGCTGCTGTGAATTCTGAATTTCCTTTTTCCTGTCACGTTTTGTCGCATAGTCCTCGGTTTGACCATTTTCACATTTTCAAGTCGCTGTGTAAATCTCCCTCCTAAACTCCAATCGTTGTTCATCATTGTTTTGGTTACTGTCTCTCCAACCCTGACCCACCGTCATCTTTATTTTCTCATTACACAGTCTGCCGCTTTGCCCTTAGCAACTGAAACCTGATTGGTTGTCAAGACCTACCTGTCCCTTTTGAATTCTGCCACGTCACCATGGCAACCACATTATAAACATGGATCTTGCAGGGGACTAAAAGCACCGAGTCTCTCTGAGGCAGAGGAATTGCTGCTTGATGCACATAAGAACAGCTATTTTGAAACAGCCTGACTGACTACAAACTATCCTGCTGGCACAAATACAATGCTCCATGAATCTCAGTTACTGTTGTCTCGACGTTTCTTAATCACTTTACCTCTGCTAATGTAAATTATACTTTAAAACAATTAGGAAATTATTGTAATTATATGCAATTTCTGTTGAGCAGTACAACAGAGGATGTTCGGTTGCCTTGGCAGTAAATTGCAAAGACAGCATTAAGGCAGATAACAGTAAACACCTCCCATATATTATATTATTGTACGCTCATTCATTATTGATGGACTTGACATATAATGAACCTGAAACATTTGGAGTCAACTGTTCCACTCCACTGCCACTCAAATGTTCTTAAATTAACAGCCGACTTTCTGTTCTCTCTCTTCCCATCTCTGAGGTCACTGACCCTGACAATCATGAAAGGAGAGCGCATTGTTAAACCTCCTTTTTTTCAGTAAGCTCTTAAGGCTTTCTTCTTTAAGCCATAGTAGTTTTTTTTCCTGAAAATATGAAGTGAAATAGAAGCTCAGATTCATTTCATATGATACAGATTAGAGCTGCACGATATTGGAAAAAAATGACATTGTGATTTTTTGTAACTCTGCGGTATATATTGCGATATGAAAAAATACTCGGGAGGATATAATAGGTGTGTGGTGCTGACGTAAACGCTCGAACAAATTAATTGTGTTACTTCTCGTCACGGCGACAGGTGGAAGGGACTGTCGACACAGAACATACGTTTCAGTATAATCCTAATTGTAGCCGAAATAATTCCGGACAGTTGACGTTGCTTTTCTTTTTGGCACCAAGTCTTTGTTTTCAGTGATTTTCTCTTGTTTGTTGATCATTTTTCAATGTTGTTACCAGCGACTCACTCCATGTGCAGGGGCGTGGTCTGCTTCGGCAAACTGATTAAGAATGATTGTGATTGGTGGATGGCTCCTCCCAGTATGTGTCAGGTACCCAGGTTGAAATTAGATGAGAACACATTGAGTTCTTCTGCCTCCTACATTGCGATGCTCAAATGATATATTGTACAGCTCTAATGAAGATGGATTTATTTTATACATACAATATGCATCCAACTTACACTGTTTTATTACCTGTTCCCGAAAAAGATGTTTGTGCCACGTTCTGTTCAGATTTAGTCATTTTTGAAAGTGATGCTGTTTATATGTACATGTTTCAGTCCTGAGACACAGTGGTTTTCATGCTTCTGAGCCTCGGGGACACTCAGTGACGACAGTAATACCGTCACATGGCACTCTGTCACAGCTCGTCGCTGGTACTGACAGTGTGTGGCCGACTCGGCATCTAAGCAAGCATATGCTCATCTTTCAGGTTGCATGTTTGTGTGAGCGAGAAAAAGAATAAGAGATCCACTGTGCGTTGTTGCATTGATCTGTGTGTGTTACATCTGTCAGGGTACGTGCCGTTGTATATAAATCTAAAAGCTTCCACTCAGTCAGTCAGCTCTTCAGTGTGCACGTCTGTATGTGTGTTTGCTCGTGTGTTCAGATGTTCAGTATGGCTGTAGGAGTCTGTTGTGTCTGTCGTCGCTTCTCCAACTTTGACAGCCTCCCTGTCCACCCAGGAGCTGTTGTCACATGCTGGCTGCTTCTGTCAGAGCTGAGCAGAAGCCGTAACTCCGCAGAGATTCATGGCTCTGTGTGTTGGAGCTGCTGGTGGTCATGGTCTTCTACCTGCAGTCTCTATGTAGATGCACTGCCCCCTGCTGGCAGATGGAACCGTCAAGCGCTTTAGCAGCTGGAGTGACTTAGATCTTATCTTCACAGAGTTGAAGTGTCTTCAAGTGTTACAGGATCAAAATGACAGTAATCCCATTTAAATACAGTAAATCTTCATGTTCAAATGACTCTGTTCTGTAAAGCTCTTAAAACAACAAATCAGATGACTTAGATTTATCCTGACTTAATGTGGCATAATCAGCAAATAATCATAGCAAATATGAATTAAATGTCTGTTACTGTTCATGTAATAATGACTTATCATGACTGGATCTTTTTGCACATAGTTTAGGGTTAGTTTTGAGATACTCTGCTTCCCCTTAGTGGTGGATTATGGCTATTACCAGAGTCTGACTAGAGATGAGGAGGAGGCTAGTGGTGGTACACTTACAAATATAAGCTAAATATATATTTTTTTTCAAAGTTAAGTTTCTAAATAAATCTTCGAAATCTCTGAATATTCTAATATGACATTTGAAATTGTGTTAATTTGACTCATTAATCAGCAGAAACATAAGAAACTGTAAATGAGCCAGTTACCCAACAATGACTTAATATTCTCTTTGTATAAAAAAATAAGTAAATGGTAAATGATTTTGTTTTCTAAATCAGTTGTCGGAAAATATGCAGTTACATGCAAGAAGTGGGATTTATTTGACTTCTGTTTTTTCCCATTTTCTTGTTCTTTCCTGGCTTTATTAAGTAAGATTTATGGTTAACAATTGTAACGTATCCTACATTTTAATCATGACTTGGAACAATATTGTTACAAATGACTGTCAGTTAGAGCTGGTATATAGCTTAAGTATTTAATTTCATTCGGAGGTATTTGGCAGCATGCTGTAACATGTCTTGTAATCAGATAATGACTAAATGAATATTCCACAGTTAATTTTCAGTTGATATTAGCACCTCTGACACAGTTAAAGTGTTGACGGTTACTCATGTTCAATTGGTCTTTCCCACTAGATAACAACAATTCTTTGCAGTCTTTTTCTGGGCTCTCTCAAAACAAAGATTTTTGCAAAATACAGTATCAGGACTTATACTATTAAGATATTAAGCACAATGAAAATGTCTAATTACAGCTGAATTTTAGAGCAAACATATTGATTATGACATGATTCAGCATTTAGTCAAATTTCATTAGTTCTATCTTTAACTTTTATTTGTTTCTCATATTTAGCGAAGAAGTGAATTACAAATACTATGCTATATAAATAATTTGAGGTTGAATTACCTTTGTACAGTGCGGAAAACTTTACTTCTCCTTGAGTACAAATACTGTATTTGACTAGAGTTTTTATTCTTCTGATGATGATTTTAACACAAATATCTGAACCCTTTACAATTATATTTACCTCACTTTTAATGCATTCAATGGGGATTACCAATTATTTTTTTATTTTACATCATAACGCACCTTCCCAACATCAAGTTCACTTCGATCCCGCATGGAAGTGACAGTAACACATGGAAAAAGACGACTTTTTAGTTTCATATCTATTGTATGCATAATAAAGTAGAGGATGTAACAAGACAAAACTGAAAAAAGAAAGATGCGACCACAAAGAAAAGGTCCTGTGTCTTTACTTTTATAACCTCTGCTCTTTAATATTCCTAATACTTAAATCTCTTATAAAAAAAAGTAGGTCAGCACTGTAAATATTATGAAATGATTATGTAACTACGCTGCAAATCCTCAATATCACTAAAATATTCGTACTATTCTCGCAGATGCCAAGTACTGACTCTTTATGATAAATGAGTTTGCTTGTACTTCCCTTTGCTCCTCCCTCTCTTGCATCTCTCTCACTCTCCATCTCTCTCAGTCTGAATTTTTTACTTCATTCAAGTCACACCCACCCGGAGCTTTCTCCCCTTCCTCCCCCACCCCCTACCCAAGATAGCTTTATTAAGACGGTCACGCCTTCTATTCTCTCAATTTCTCATCCCTTATCTGCCTTGACACATTTGGTGGAGTAGGACCTCACCGAGATGAGTTTGCCTGTGAACTCAGATTATCTGTCTCTGGAGAGGATAGCCCGCTACCGCCACGCCTGCTCCAACAGCCCGCCGTACGCCACCAACAAGCCCATCGACATCAAACCTCGTAGCAGGAGAGGGTATGCCTGTACTTAGGAACTCAAAGTCTGTCTAAGAGAGAACAGGAGTCTTTCTTACCATGATTATGCACTTTCAGATTCAGCTTTTCTATACATTGCTTGAACTATATTATCATTACTTAATCTTTCTACGTAGTTAACATCCAGTATGTAAAAAGTTGAGATGGAGTGACATAGAAAAGGTAGGATACATCAGCTGACAACCTTTCGTATTAAACTGTGTGTAAACTGTGACTTTGTAATGTGCATGTATGTGTTTGTGTGAGCTGTTAGAATGTACACAAAGTGAGTGTGTTCTCTCTTATCAGAACATTAGCAGATGAAAAGCTCCACCTGGACAACACAGTGAGCCGGAACCATGTTCACATGTTGCCTGGCGGCTGGTTTCATTGTTAGAATGTTGTGCGAGCTGCAGTTTGTCAGTGTTGGTCTGCGGTGACTGAATGCGTGTGTCTGTGTGCATCTATTCCACTTTTAAAAACATGGTTAAGAGCAAGCTAAATGAAAAATAACCAGGATCCATCAACTTATCAAGAGTATGAAGGTGTTCAGGTGGACAGGGCTTGTTTCGGTGCATATGCCAATAATCAGAGCACTCTGTGTCCATTAAAGCTCACACTGAAATTCTGAAGACCTTGTTAGGCCAATTTTATACCGCATTTCTCTAACTAATATGTACTCAGCGACCCCATCCGGAATTAAGATTTCCTATCATCTAATGTACATTTTTGCCTGGTCGTCCATTCTTTTTGTTTGTGCTTGAACATAACATTCAATTGTCCATCTGTGTGTTTGAGGCTGTAACCCTGAGGTCATTTGTAGTTGAATATGATCCTATAGTGTAATGGCTGCTGGTGTGTAGACATATAGATATGGATGGAGCTTTGTCAATACTGTGGACAGGCCATCTGTGCTCCTTTAGTTAAGTGCTATTTATACCATTGTGTTTATCTGTTCATATACCGTGCCTGGTTGTACCTGAAAGAGTTTTCTCTCTCTCTCTCTCTCTCTCTCTCTCTCTCTCTCTCTCTGTTTTTCTTTTTTCTTTTTTTTTTTTTTTTTTTTAAACAAAATCAATATTTTTGTCAATTACAGGGGTTTGTAATCTTTACAGCCACTTTTATGACAGGACATGACCTATACTGCAATATCTCCACTAGATGGCAGTATTATCTCATTTTATTCAGTGGGTTTCTAAGATAGATAGATAGATAGATAGATAGATAGATAGATAGATAGATAGATAGATAGATAGAGCCACTGGCAACCAAAATCATCAACTGATCTGTTTAATAACTTCTAAACCATTAAACCTGTTGATATGGAAATAATTAAGGTAAAATACAGTTTATCATCTTTTCATCATCTTATCTTGGCTGAAGAAGTCACTTTTTCTTCAGTTCTCTCCGTTTCTGATATAGTAACCCTCAACTTTACTCTGAGCTTTTATGAACATCCACACGATCAGTAAATTAAACATAGGAAAATACCTGATTTTCACTGAAAAAAGGCAAAATACAGGGGATGACATTATAATGAATGGCGATAAATCCCTTAAGAAAGGTTAAATATAGAGAAAAATTCACTCAAAAGTAGCACTGGGTCTTTATGGGTTAAGTTAACACAACATTTTGGCTTTTTTTAGGGTGACATTTCTTCGTTGTCCTAGCAGTTCAGTTAAAATTACAGTGAGCTTTTTTTTTTTAGTTCACTGGATTTATTCCAAATGAGTGAGAAGCACCAGTCGAGCCAACTGCACATCCACTTCCTGCTTATGAAACTTTGTTTGAGCCCGTCTTGGTTAGACTCATTATTTTTGTTTATGTCTTACACCTCTGCTTCCGGAGGATGGCAATAACATTAACTGAGTAAATAATCATTATGTGTGGACGAGTGTTGATGTGAATGGGTTCGTGTACTTGTGTGCCTTTTTTTTACCAGAGACAATAGAGTCATATACTAGAATGTGTTTTTACTTAGAGCATGCCTGTGCTACATTTGTGAGCAAAACCACATGAACTGCAGACTAAAGTTGATCGCGTAAACATCTGTGTCATTAGATTACCGGTGATGACATGGAAGCAGCAGTGGAGGATATTTCCACAGGCCTTGTTATTACGTTGTCCGTTCTATTTGCATTAAGGGTTTACGTGGTTTCAAGGTAGTAGAAGCACTGCACCTTTCCTCAGTATTTCTTACAGAAACTAGTCCCTTTTGTTGTTTTTCCTTGACAACACTGGAATGTGAAAACAGAGGTAATAGGATTAGTTTCACCACTTTCACATAGCTATAAACTACATCATTCTACCATGCTGTACTGAAGACATTTGATGTGCCTATTTTGCTTTCAGTAACTTAGACATGGTCACATTTTAGTTGTATAGTGCATGAAACGTAGCAGCAGTCCTGGCATGAAATCAGCTTGACTGTCTAGAGATGCCGATTGGGAGTGAACGGCCTCCAAAGTGTATGTTATGAATCAGAAATTACTCCTGAACTGGTATAAAATCTGGAATTGATGAACATGTGGTGATATATAAGAAACTGGCCAGTATAGACTAACACAGATACAAACAGTGCAGTGGCTGAGTTACAGTGAGTACAATATGTATGAAGTCAGTGCTTTGTGTGCTTACGTATATGGCCATTGTATGAGTCAGTCTGCATGTGCGTATATGTTAGAATTTAGCTTTACGTCTTTGTTCTTTGGCACAAAAGCATATACTCTGCTCTAAAACATCAGTTCCTTTGAAGTAACCATAGCATTGTATGACGGTAGAGGAAATAAGCAGTTTACTGTTCCTTCCTGGCAGCTGAAGATGGGATACCTTTCCTTCCATACCTCTCCCGGACAAAAGAGAAGCGTACTTAGACTGATCCATTTTCATCCTTAGACTGATGTCATTCTCCTTTTTGCTTACATTCCTCATTAATTGTGCGACTAATGACATGGAAAGACACTCATGGCTTTCATGTTCAGAGGGGTGGAATAATGTATATAGATGCTCAACAGGGTCAGGCTTTGTGTTTGCTTGCAAATTTGGTTTGGTTTTTACCGGAGATAGACCTTTTAAACCCACACCTATATGGACGCAAAAATAATCACGTCCTATATGTTTTAACTGAGTCTGCTGAACCTTCTCTGTGTGTACATTCAGTATCCTGTAGAGACGGGGTTGTCAAATTCATTTTAGTTCAGGGGCCACATTCCGCCCAGTATGATCTGAAGCCAGTAAAATAATAACAATGAAAAAAGTAAAATTACGTTATGGAAGTGTTTATGTCTACAGAGTTTCCTTAAAAAAATGAATAACATGAACAACCTGAAATGTCAAGTAAAATAAGTGCAATTTTAACAATATTATGTCTCAGTTTACCCTTTACACATGTACATTACAACTTGGAGATCACAGCAGATCTCCAAACACATAATATTTAGTAACAGGCAGAATATTGGTAAAATTACATTGACTTCTCTTTAGACATTTCAGGTTGTTCTTATTTGTTCAGGTAATTCATATTTTTTTGTAAAAGGATAGTTTGTAAATGTCAACATTTTTATGTAATGCAAATAGAAAACTTCGTATTTGTCATTATTTCTAGGTTATTATGATCGTATTTTACTGATCTGATCCACTTTAGATCATATTGTTCTGCATGTGACCCCTAAACTACAATGATTTTAACACCACTGATTGTTAATATCTTCAGTGTAATTTTTGCGTTTCAAAAATTCATCCCATGGGCCGGATTGGACCCTTTAGTGGGCAGGTTTTAGCTGACAGGTTGTATGTTTGACACCTGTGATATAGAGAAACAGCAGTATGCTATAGACAACCGGTGGAGTCAACAGGACCTCTTAGACTACCTTCTCAGCTGGACTCGGGTATGGTACTCGCACACGGAACGTTTGCATTCACATTGACAAAATTAAGTGGACTTTGGGATCCAATGTACTCAGATACAGACTCGGATACCCAGTGTGAAAACGTCCTTAGGGGGCTGCACTGGCACTGACGCTGCCAGATATGTACTGTAGAATGAACGGGTATAAACACAGATAAAGATTTTCTGTATGTACACAAGCATTCACAAGGAAAAATGTCCAATTAATTCAAAGTCATTTGATGTTCGCTTGGATATAAATAGTGATACAAAATCGGCAATCAAATTTCTCTTCCCTTTCACTTGATCTTTTTATTTCCCTGAAGCAAAGACTATTTTACTTTTTAAGTTTTTATCATTTTTTTGTCATGTCATGTCATGTCATTTTTTTATTTTTTATTTTTGGTAATTTTTGAGAATTCTTAGGATTTTTTAAACAATCAGAAGTGGGCCTTACATTCCAAAATGTTCAGAACCTTGGGTCTAAGTGCTATGATAGGATCATTTGGCGGTGATAATGCGGAATGTTTTCTTTTTTGTATCTGCAAATTTGTAGTTACATTCCAGGCTAAAACTTCTTTTTCACACATCAACACTCATGTTCTTTTTGTGTGTGTGTGTGTGTGTGTGTGTGTGTGTTTTACATGATGACTTGACTGATTGATGGTTTGTTTTCACTGTGACCATCCAATGGATTACATGCTACACACGTACTGTATACACTGCATACAAAGGTGGAAAAACTTGACTGTGTTCACAAATATGGCATGTCCAACAGCTAAGACACAGCACAATGACATCTGAACAACAAATATCTTTTATTAATCACAGCTTTCAGGTTAAACTTGTGTAGCCAGACCACACTACAGTACTGTGCCATCGCTGGGTAAAGACTGGCTGAACCACTTATCATTCTGGAATAGCAGATGGAAAAAAATAAAACCCTCCTGTTCATTTAAACTAATCACAGTCATCTAGGGCAGTGAAAGATGAGCCAAGGATGCAGCAACTGTGGTTCTCCACAGAAAATTGGAAGGATTATGCTGAGTATCAGTATTAAATGTCTATTGACCCACAAAGAAGGGGGTCTGTCTTATGATCCAAATCTTTATCAAAATTTGCCTGTTCCAGTATCTAGTTGGTATTTTGGATGTTGTTGCAAGCTCATTCCAACAGACAACTTCCAATGAGTCAGATTAATTACAGCTTTTAGTTGCTGTGAAGTGCAATATGTCACAGCTGTATAATATAGTATAAGCATAGTGGGTGTATCTGGTATAAAACTCTGACTAATTCGCACTCTGTACATATTAACAATATAAATCCTCACTGTAAATAATATATACATAAACATATTTTAATAGACCAGATCTCTGTACACATCTACTCAGTTATTGTTATTTATTTTATACTATTCTTCAACCCATTTTTGTCCTTGTCTCTAGTCGAATATTAGTTTAGATTGGGTCTATGTTTAAGTGTGTTCGTGTTTATGTTGAAATTGTACTTCGTGAGCTAAGAAAAACCGACCAATAAAGCCAATAAAGCTGATTCTGATTCTGGTTTAACTCCTGGTCCTTGTCATTTTAAAATAAGCCTGCTTTTTTTCTGCAGAATAATAATGTTAAAGTGGAATAGCTAAATAGATTGTTGAAATGAGTTGAGTTTGGCTGAGGACATGAATAAATGGACTAAAGTAGAGGTAGCATATGCTCTGAAAGCTGCTTTAGTGGGGTCTTTTGTCTATTTTATGGCTATTGTGTAGTCTCACATGGTCAGGCCTCTCTCTATACTCCATTTAATTTCTCTGCAGACGCCGGAAAAAACTATTGTGCAATGAGAAAGAAATGTAGGACAAAGTAGCTTCTTTAAGCTTATCGAACTTTGTGACACACTTTAGCCTCACTGGATTTAGCACCGTAAAATTATAATACGTTAAGTGGTTCAGTTGGTGTGCTAGATTTATGAGTTGAACAGTAAAGATATACAAAATTTATCACGAAAAACTGCATTCCTGAATAAATATAAAATGTAATCTAATCTTATTATTATCCCATTATTCATTATTATTATTCTCTTCAATTTGTCACTTAAAGCCTGTTCACTATCCTTCTCCAACCTTGTTTTCTCATGCATTTTGGCTCTCGGTATTGGAATCACATGATGGTACTTGGCCTACGATATCTTTGAGCACTCTCTCCAGATCTCTGACATGCCTTAGCTGTTGGTTTTAGGTTACTGAGGCAGCCGAGTGATTGACGCATCAGACAATTGTTAGGATTGCTTGGAGATATAAGTCCCGCCCTTCAAGGAATTACTACTAACAAAACAACCCCTCCCACTCCAGACATACCCGAGCTGCAGCCTGAGGAGCGACACGGAGGGAGAGAGAGAGAGACGCTGAGAGGGAGTCATGTAACTCAAAGACAGGGACAGAGTTGTAGGGGGAAAAATAAATAAATAGACAGAGAGGAAGCGTCAGGGGGAAGGAAGAAGGGATAAATGATCAGTGGAGGGAGAGGAGATCTTATTTCCATTAGTCAGGGAAAAAAAAAACAGCTTCTTGAAAGAGAGAAGCAAGTGAGAAAGAGTAACAGAGTGAATGCATGCCTGGATTAGTAAAGAGGAAGATCACACGCTGATCTGGCAAGAAAGATAAGTGCAAGTGAGAGAGGGAGTGAGAGAGAAGGGTAAAGAAACACCTACTGTCAAACGAGTGGAGCTTGAGAAGGAGCAGCGGTGTGGAATACTGTTTGGTCTAAGCCGGCACAGCAGACTAGACTGTTCCAGCGACCGGACTGGATCACTTCAGGCCAGAGGACTGTTGGTCAGACCATAGTAGAGGGCTGGTCAGAGTGTTCCAGGTGGCCCACAGGCTGTTTCGTGGCTTTATGTGAGTGTGTGTGTAGGGCCTATGTAATGTATGTGGATGTGGAAGGAAAACCCAGACCATGAGTATCATCCTAAAGCCACGGTCACGATCCACCAGCTCTCTGAAGAACACAGAGGGAATATGGTAAATAGACGTACAACTTTGTTCTTCTGGTGGTGTTTCCATGTTGATCCTGTTGTGAATGCGTGTGTTTATGTGTGTGTGTCTTGCTCTATTGTTCTCCCTCCGTCTGTTTGTTGCTTTTTCAAATTCTTTTCGTCTGTCTCACCAGTTAAGTCCTGATTCCTTCCTTTTTGCCAGTTTTGGTCCATGGCTCTCCTGTATGGCAATCTTTTACCATTTGTCATTACCCCTGTTCTCAATCAAAACATCACCGCTCTGTTATTGCTTCATTGAAAAACCTCCTGTGCCCTGTAGATATGATACCTTGGTGTTTTTCATGTTCTGTTGCAGATTAGATTAGTTCAGTTTGTGTTATGCTTTATCAGACTAACTCAGAAACACTTTGGTTGTCACGGTCAGATGTCACTTACCCTGAATGTGTTTTTATTAGAACACAGTGTCTATTCAGCCTGTGAAACTTTCTACACTACATGCTTGTAAAACAGCAAATGCATCATTCATTGAGGAATGTGTTTTTTCCTCCCTCTATACATTCTCCTGGATTCTAGTAAACATAGGACTCTGAATGCAATGCCAGGGGCACAAATCGCCCGTCCCGCCCCCCTATGTCTCCTTTCCCTGTCTGTCTAAACTTGTCCTTACCTGTCAGCGTTGATATCCTACTAAGAAACTGCTCCGTGGCTTTTACTGTTGGAGATTAATATACACAGTCTCCAGTGTTTTACTATCAGGCAGAGCTTCAAATATACCAGATCAATCCTGGACAGATACACAGTGGAGTATCTTGGTTGGGGGGGTGGGGTGGGGGGTTTGGTTGCCCAGCAGCCTGTATTTAAACCCTGTCAGACCTTCCTGCAGGGTTCATAGTGTTCTCACATTGTCAGTTTATTAATCTTCTCTACAACCTCCCCAGCAGGAAATGACGCTTGTTTGAAATGAAGACAAATTAATTAGGTCTTTGAGGGTAGTAATTCTGTAAGCAGACGACAAACCAGTACATGATGTGATGAAGGGTTGCGTACAGGAGTCGCTGTGTAGTTAAACATAAACCTGTGTTAAAGCCGACTTTATAATGTGTCTTTTTTTCTTTTTCTCTCGTGTTAAAAGCTGCGAAGCTGGCAGTGCTGGGTTTTTATGAGCCATGTTTTTGAATGACTACCAAAAACAGTGCTCAGCTGGACAAAGCATCCTCCATCTGTCCTGCCCTCATCTCTTCTGTTATTTACAGTTTTATCTGAGCTGCTTTGACTGTTTCTTTGTATTGCTTTGTGTTTCATTTGCGCTATTGCTGAGGGTTAGATTCAAGATATTTGGTAACATTTGCACTGCTAGGTGATAAGTCAGGTGTTTCTTTAAGGGTGGGTGTATTTTTTGGAATGTGGGCATGTGAAATGTAGACAGATCTGAGTGTCTTTATTAGAATAATGACAAATACTGCACACAGAAAAATATCAATGAGGTATACCTTATGTATGTATGTGTGATTTTTTTTTTTTTCTGTGCTTGTTTACGTAATATTTGCATGTGCTTGTATCCTTGAGTGAAATTTCTGTAGGAGCCTGTTTTGTGCTGGGATCCAGTTGTTTGTTGGTGTTAGCTGGCTGCATTTAAAGCCAACCAATTCTTTTTACTATTCGGAGGTTTTTGTCACACCTGCAATACCACATAACACTAGCTACTGTCAGTTTAGAAATTGGTTGCCAGCTCAACTGCAAAACTTGAACTCACACACACATACAGATCTTACATATCTTCCTGAGACCCAGCAATGCATTTTTGTCATCTGTAGGGGATGAGAGTTTCACAGCTTTATGTCCAAAATAAAAAAATAAACAATGTCCACTGCACAGGATAATTCATTAAAAAATATGTCAAAAAAAGAACTGTTAAATCATGCTGTTTCCAATTAAAGCAAATATTTGATGTCAAAAAAAAAAAAAAAAACAACAAAGAAAGCTTTTACTTACTGGCTCTCAGGAGGATATTGAACATTTGAGGAGTGCATTTTCCAGTTTGTGCATGCATGGTCTAGACTGTGACATGCCCCTTAGCCTAAACAACCTCAAACAGCCCCCGCTTCACTCAACAATGTAAATGCAGGTCTGTATACACACGTTTTAGTATTCTTCAGTGTTTTAGCTCAGCAAAAATAGCAGGTGTGAAATATGTGCAGCCAGAGAGGACTGGATGTTGTCCTGTTGCCACCTCGACCCCACTTTAAAGCCGGGAGTGATATTATGGTGTCCAGAGATAAAACATAGACGAGCAGCAAAAATGTGTCTTAAGTGTTTGCATCTGGTCTGTGTCAATCCCTGGCTGAGCATTTCAGGTAGGATGTAAATGCTGAAGGTTACATGCTATCTTAGCTCTCACAGGACACTACAATGTACAAGTTATCTAACATGTTTTCCACGTTTGACATTTAGTAATCCAGTGCTGAGATGATGAAAGGGCTGAAAAAAGGTTGGTAGTTAAGTGGATATCTGTGCATATAGGAGCAGAAGTGATTTGCTGTGAGTCTTGTGAACTGCAATGATGCTGCATTACCATGGTGAACTCATTGTATGTCTCTCATGATTGACTGAGTTTTCTGAATAATGTTATGAGAGCAAGCACTAAAGCAAGAGTTACAACTGAAGTAAAGGTTTCATCAGGGATTTAGTTTGCTTGTACTTGATATACATGAAAAAACTGAGGGAAATCCCATTTTTTGGAATAGTTTTTACTTTTTTTTAAATTATGTATTTCTGTGCAACATAGACCCATATAAGGCAAACATTTGATACACATTCGGATCTAAATATGTTTAGCTGTACTTAAACGGTGGATCAAGTTTATTATTCATCAGAACATTTACATAATGATGACTTTAAAATGAAACTAAGTTAATAATATACCAGATAGCTCTTAATAATTAGTGGATCCTAGTTGTTTATGTGTATCTGAATAGCTGCTTCTGTTTTTGTCAATGAGTAACAGAACAAATGTGTATGAGCACTGGCCATACAGTGAAAACAAGTTTTTGTTTTCTTTGAGGGATGAGTCAGCTGATGTACCACAGTCATAAGCCCCTTTTACACACCACTTCTGTTACGGGAATATTTTGCCTTTATTCCGAAGTAGTGGGATCATTTGGTCCCACCTTTATAGTAGCTTTGTAACTCCTCTGAAGGTAGTAACAGAGCCGTGAAAAAGATGGAATCATGATTCTTGAATGTTACGTAAAAGGAACACCTCTCATTCAGCAACCAAGGTGTGACATTTTGATGACGTATTGTGTGTGCGACCCCTGCGCGGGCCGTGTACAGTAAACAAAAATATCAACGCGACCAGAAAGATGTCGAACTGGTGAGACACTGAGATCCGCAGGCTGTTGTTACTTTGGGTGGAGGACTCTATCTAACATTTGTGGAACGGTGAAAGACAGGCTAACTCAGGAGAGGTTAGCAACACCGCTATGCTTGGGGTATTTCCAACACAAATGTGATACATCCCAATAGACGCTGTGCTGCATCACCGCTCCTTTGATTCCTGAACACAGGTCCGCTGTGTAAAAGTCCCGCCTGTCTCACCTCTGTTACTCCTTTGGCTTGGCTGTGGAAGTTGGTCCTTGGTGGAAAAGTGGGTCAATGGTGGGATCATCATCTCACCTTTTTTTCCGGGATCTCTGTGTAAAAGTGGCTTAGCTTTGCTGACTTGGTCCTTCCATCCCATTCTTGTAAAGATGATATCTCATGAACATCTTATGGGAGTTTCCTCAACAAACAGTCATCTGGACTCAGCACATTGGATTGTGTTGGTCAAAGGTCAAGCTTATTGGAACCTCAGAAAACACATTGTTAACCACAAAAGTTCCTGCACTAATTATGACAAAATTCCACATAAATGTGTAATATTAGAAGGTGATGAAGTGATGACATTCATGATAATATTGAAATTGCAATATGACTCTGCATGCATGCTTATCACAGACGTTGCACAGATTACTTATGATTTCGAAACATATGTTTTTTTTTCCACCTCAAACAGACAAATTTACAATAGCAGAACAAATACAAGAAAATCCAAAATGTACCAGATCTTTACATTGGAATCTTTTGCAGTTATAACATTACATTGTGATTGTGATTGGATTAATTGTGCAGCTCTACTAAAGGTCAAAGCTCAACATCATTGTTACATCATAATAATCTGCAAAAACACTTTGCAGTCACAACCGCAAGGCAGTAATTCCAGTTCCATTCTGTGTGTTAAGCTGCATTTAGACTATAAATGTAGAAATAACAAAGCAGCAGGCTGCATTCGTCAGGGTGTGTTACTTTAGGTGCTGGTGAGACATGAAATACAATCCTGATCCTTCTCAGACAAAGTCATGTTTGGGAAGGATCAGTTTAAAGACTTCTCAGACACCAACACTGCAGAAAAGTTGTAGAGAAGTTGTCATAGCGTGTGTTACTAATACAGGGCATGTCTGTAAAGTTATCAGAGCGGTAACTGTTTCAGCTTTTGCCACAGTAAGTCTTATGTGAAGTGCAGAGACACAGCATTCATGCAACAAATAAATGCACCAGGAGCATACACTGGTATGTTTGGTTAGGTCATATAGTGCTGTAAGACTGACATATTCACATATACAGTAACTTATTTCTGTCATAGGTTGGTGTTTTGCATTTAGAGCATGACAAGGTTAACACACGCATTATTAATACTCACTGACACGACAGCAGACATCCCATGCAACATATACCTCACAGCTCAATGTGCATACACACACACACAGACACACACACCACTCTGACATGTCTTTCCTTGTCCTTCATCTACTGCCTGCTCCTCTTCGTGTCCTCACAGCTTTCTAAAATAAATCAAGTGTCATCTTCCCTCTGTCTGCTTCGAAACAGAGTTCAGTTCTTATCAGCGCTGCTCTGCACTTTCTCTGAATATTTCCATCTGCAGTTTTTCCCAATGTTTATTGCTCTGTCCGTACTTTTGTTCCAAGTGTAGTCAAAGTAAAACGTCACCGCCCCTCACAATTATTTTCCCTTTCCATGGCATGTTTGTATTACATATTAATTCTAGTATTGTGGGTCATTTTCTGGTTTACCTACTTTGAATAGGGACACAATGCCTCACTGTCCGGCCCTCGGCTGATTATTTATCAAAGACACTTATGCCCTGACCTTGTTCTCCAGTACGTTGTACGTCCCCTCATAGCTCCGTCACATCAACTCTTGTGGTGTTTATAATTGCTCAAGTGACCCACGGCTGAAAATGAATGAGTCACTGATCTGTTCCCTTTTTGTGTGTGTGTGTGTGTGTGTGTGTGTGTGTGTGTGTGTGTGTGTGTGTGTGTGTGTGTGTGTGTGTGTGTGTGTGAAAGACCGAAAGACAAAGAGACAGACAGAGAATGAAAAAGCAGATTGAAACAGAAGTGAAGGAGTGCAAAAGATCCTTGGGCGTATATATGACCTGTCAGTGTCTTACAGTATAAGGTCACAACCACTCATCTGTCTTTGTGACTTTACAGCTTCATTTCTTTGTTTTCTTTTAACACTGCAGTGCATGTGAATGGCTGTCTACATACAATCAGTTGTTTTTTTTTTTCGTTTTTTTTTCTCTTTTTCTCTCTACAACCCAGACTCATACATGAAACTCTACTCCTGTGGGAAACGATGTCCCAACCTGGTGCTTTCGTTGTGCCTACTCATGTCGCTTCAGGCAAATCAGTCTGCTGTAATACTTTTTTCTTTGCATATCCACCTTGTTTCTATTTTCCCAAGAACCATCTTTCGTCATCACTGGGATAGTAGAGTTTGATTGCAGCAAAGATTAGCTGTCGGAATATCAGAGTTCCCCCTCCCTGACAGATTGATTTGGTCATTCCCAAAGAGGGTGTGTTTGTGTTGTCACAGCGCATACACATTGGTAGGGTTACGTGTCAAAGGTTTGCTAAGAATTTGTGTGGGTTGTAATGTCAAAGTGTCTGTGATTGTGAATCAGTGCTTTTTAACATATGCTGGGTTTTGGCATTTTCATAATCTCGCCCCTGCATCTTTGTCTCTGTCTTGTTCACAAGGATCAACCCAACACCCATACACAGTTACCATACTGAGTAGCTGGAGAACTGCCTGACCTGTGCTTTGAATGACAACTGATGAGTCACTTGTATGAGTCTTTAGTTTTGCACCTGCTGTAGAGAAAAGAAATGGGCCAGCTGATGTGATAACCGAGCATGAATAGAAGATTGTTCTCTAGTGTATATGAGACGGCTGTAGTTTAGCTGGTGGTATACTGAAATATTATTGATCTAACTAGAAAAGCACTCGGAGATCGCAGATCTCCACCAAGGCAGATCATTCCCCCCTTCCTTGTGCCAGTATCAACATTTCCTGAAAATTTCCTCCAAATCCATCCATAACTTTTTGAGTTATCTTGCTAACAGACAAACAAACAAACAAACAAACAAACAAACAGACAAACTATGATGAAAACATAACCTCCTCCGTTCTTTGGCGGAGGTAACAAACAGACAACCAAACAGACAAACCCCGATGAAAACATAATCTCCTTGGTGGAGGTAACTAAATGTGAAGACAAAGTGTGACAGCCCTTGGGGATAGAGATTTCTGTGATGTATGTAATAATAGAGAGACAAACTGTTAAGAAAAGTTCTTAGAGTCACTGCAACCCATATATAACCTCTGTGAGAGTGTCTGAAAGCCAGCTGGAGACAGGGATGAGGACAATACGATTGCCCTTTCCCCAGTCATCCGGCAGACGGCCAAACGATCCCATTCCACAACCAAATCTTACACTCATTTAGCTCCTGCTACTCAGAGATTGCAGTGTGATAGCATTGTGGGAAACATGGGCGGCATGTCCTGTGTACGGTTGTCAGAAGTACTCAGATACATAGTAGAAGACCAGTGTTTCAGCCGTGAGTAACTGACTGAGCTATAAATATTAACCGCCCATATTATATATTAATTCAGCCTGCATGCAGATGTAGAAGTGATTGAATGACGTTTGTTATTTACATTTAATCAGGTGGAATAAGGTTTGGATGCTGCCAAGGATACTTCTACATGCGGTGCTGTATAGAACCACACCATAAATTGAATCCATATTATCAACGCATTGACTGTAACAGATGGATAGGATGGGGAAAACAGAGTGAAAGACCCCATCCATAATACATGGTGTAGCTGTGAGTGTGGAAAGCTACTCCTTGGACTGTGTCAGCGATATGGCCCAGGGGGAGGAAAAGGGAGCATAACGACTTCTTCCTGTTAAAATCTCTGGCGCAAAGCCTTCACAACTAACAGCAGGGATGGACTATTCTCAAAACGTACAAACTAAACTTGTTAAATGCATTTCTTAGTGATAATAACTTGCAGATGTAAGGTCACTGAAATGTCTTTTTTTAAGTTGCTGAATACATGGAGGAATGTACAAGCTGTAGAGAAGATGAAGGGGTCTGAAAGGAATGTTTCTCTAGCAGTTTCTCACTGTCTAATGACAAGGAATGTACATTTACACTGGTCATTTTCCCTTGTCGAGAAATAATAACATGAACAGTGTGTTCCGCACTGGTTAAGATGCACTGTATCCTGTTGGACTAAATATTTTTTTCCTTAGTGTGGATGATAATGATGTCAAAGACAGCATCAGCTACGTATGTATTACGCATCATGCTGAGGGAATCCCATTCTGACCTTAGCATCTACACCAGACTGGATTATGGGATTGCTTGGCAACCCTAGTGATGAGGTAGATATCCCTTGACAGGCATTAGTCATCACCTGGGCGAACAGTCTCCAAGGTGGTTAAGGAGCTCATCGTTACACCACAGTGGGAAATATTGTCACTTGTTTGGAAAGTTCTTTCCATTCTGAACCTGTAGCGTTGTCACTGAGGTATTCCCTCTCGACTTGTGTTAACGTTAAACAGTACCTGTGATCAGTGTTGTGCAAGTTACTTCCAAACTGTAATACATTACAGATTTCTTGTTACTGTTATTTAAAAATAATTCCTTACCTTACAATATTATTGTCTTAGAATTGTAATCCCATACATGGCTCCTGTATTACTTTTGAGTTACATGCAGACTCTCATCATAAATGGTGTGTGTGCAGTAGAACACCCCCCCCCCCAATACAGGAGATAGGAGAGCCTCGGGATGCATACATTATTTGCACCGTTAAGTACTTGTGGATGGATACCTCAGTAAATAAAGTTACGGTCTACGATCTTCAAATCCCAGCAGGAACACTTGCAATTTTTTCAACATTTTAAATATTCAAACAGGAGGTGCGGCACCAAGGATGCCGGTAGATAAATCTGCAATTGATAAAGAATTCTGACTAGTCATAGAAACATTAGCTTAGCTTGTCATTACTGATCACAGGCATCATGCTAACTAACTTCTGGAAAGCAGGGTTAGGGTTAGTTATGAACCTACGTCCATGTGGCCAATCTACTGTCTTCTGCCATCTTCACCCATTGGCTGAACACCAACAGGAAATAGAACTGTCCTGAGGCTTTTTTGATTCCTTAAGTTCTCACGGTCTTGCTGGGTTTTTTTTCATTTGAGCACTTAAATTATGGGCAAAAAGTGTGTTGTAACACAAGCACTATTGAACAGGTACCAACTAAAATATGACTGAAAATTGATTAGTAATGCCTTACATTACTGTTTTACAGCATAAACTATTGTTACCATAATGCATCACTTTTGTAACGCCTTACTACCAACACTACCTGTGACTGCACAGTCGATATACCTTAGAATATTTCTGTATTTGCTGTAACAGATGGTGACTTAGCATTTAGTATGACACAGACCATAAATATCCAGTAATGACCAAGAGGATGAATGGCTGACTATTTCTGATTTTATGTTGTGAAGCCTATGCGCAAATTTACAGCATTAGTTGAGCAGACAGAGCCCACATGCCTTTACTGTCGTACGTCATGCACTGCGTAGATATGTTATGCTATGATCTGAATTTCACAGCTCATGACTATACAGCTAATTCACAGATTATGTGGGAAAGCATAGCAGATTGTTTGCTGTTGGAACAGAATTTTTTTTGTCATCATTATGTGACTAAGCTCTGAAGTCATCAAGACCTTTAAAATGTAATTAATTGTGTAATGTTTGCATAATGTGATCAATTGCGGGGTTATGTCACACAGCCATTAGTACAGTGCTTTCTTAGAAGTTTATGTATTAAAACAAGCATGAAGTGAGGAGCATCATTTTATCTGGCACATTGCGGAGCTGATTTTTACTGTTAAAACTCATTACTTTTACTTTACTTTTTACTTTTTTCAAACATTCTCTAATATTCAATTCAATTCAGTTTTATTTATTGAGCCCAATATCACAACAAAGTTGCCTTACAGGGGTTTACAGAAATTGTCGAACTGATAACAAAAAAAACACAATGAAAATAACCAAACAGTCAAGTAATCAGTAAACAGTTGGAGAAGCAAATGGATCAATGTCCTGGGCATCCCCTGTCCTTAGACCCTCCTTCTTGGCAAGGAAAAACTCAACAAAAAAAAAACAAACCAAAAACTGTGGGATGAAGAGAAACCTCAGGGAGAACCACAGTGAAGGAGAGATCCACTCCCATGGACAGACAGGCTGTAGATGAGACCAGGACTGACGGACATCCATTTGATGATGTAATTCCAGTCTGTAAAGATGCAGTAGGGTGGGGGCACATGCAGACAGCTGAGGGGGTACATCTAGTCTGATGAGAGTGAGGAGGTCCATCCAGACAGGTGAGGGTGAGAGAGGAGGTCCGGGTCACAGGTCAGGACAGGGCACAGATGGGTCACCTCAGGTCCTGTCCTCATTGGGCCTTAAGTAGCCACTCGCCCAGAAGGGAGTGGGAAAAAGGGACACAGGTTGAACAGACTAAGTAAACTAAATATTGTAGATTATTAGTTGTGAAACAGGTGATAGGACTCAGTGCACTGTACTTCCCCCAGCATTATTACTCCTACGACAGCTTAGACTGAGCTGTGGGGTTTAGTCTGTTTTTAAGAGGAACGTTTTCAGACTGATCTTAAGTGTAGAGAGTGTGTCGGCCTCTTTAATATTACCTGGAAGCTGATTCCATAAGACAGGAGCTTGGTAACTAAAGATAAGAAGGGCCCATACCACTAATGGTCTTGTACGTAAGAAGGAGGATTTTAAACTTAATTCTAAACTCGACTTGAAGCCAGTGAAGGACTTGTAGCACAGGTTTGATGTGCTATCTTCTATTAGTTCCTGTTAATTGGCTTGCCGCTGCATTTTGAACCAGTTGAAAACTTTTTAGTGAACTTTTAGGACGTGCTGCGAGTGAGGAATTAGAGTAATCTAGTCTAGATGTAACAAACGCATGGATCAATTTTTCTGCATCATTTTTAGAGAGAATGTTTCTAATTTTGGCAATGTTGCGCAGGTGAAAGAAAGCTGTTCTACAGGCTTGGTTAATATGAGCTTTAAATGATAGATCTGGGTCAAATAAAACTCCAAGGTTTTTAACTGTAGTGCTGGAGATTACTAATGAGGTATTTATTATATTTAGGATAGTGTCAATAGTTAGGGGCAGAGTATCTTTAAAAAGTTTGGTTGGGATTGGGTCTAAGAGGCAAGTTGATGATTTGGAGGACATAATGATTGGTGTTATATCAGCTTGGTCTACAGTGGTGAAATTATTTAATATTACAAAGAGTTTTATAGGAGATTCTAGGCTTACAGCATGAGCTTCCTCAGAACTGATAGCTGGAAATATTTCATCTATTCTGTTTCTAATAGTTGTGATTTTATTGCTAAAGAATTGTAGGAAGTCATCAAAGCTGAGAGTAACTGGGATAGGGGGAGTCTACTGAACTGGGACTGTCAGCCTGGCGATTGTGCTGAACTGAAATCTGGGGTTATTGTAGTTTTCCTCTATTAAAGATGAATAATGTCTAGTTTTAGTCATACGCAGGGCCTGCTTATAAGTAAGTAAAGTGTTTTTCCAGGCACTCAAAGATTTCTCTGAGCTGGAGTGGCGCCATAGCCCTTCTAATTTACATGCTGTTTGTTTAAGGGAACGTGTTTATGTATATATTCATAATTCCAAAGAGAAGCTCACCTCGGTCTTAGGCCTTAGGTTTTAGAGGAGCTACTACATCGACAGCAGTTTATAGTGTGTGTATGGGACGATCAACAAACTTATCACAAAATCACATAACATGGTAGTAAATATTGGTTGATTTATCTCTTTATACTTCGAGACAGAACAATCACATAATGTCCTTTTCATCTGAGTTTTCATCTGAGTTCACATTTACTGTGTATTGTTAAATTCTAATCTTAGTTCTTTTCTCTTTTTCTTTCTGTGCAGTTTTGATGTCGACAATGGCACGTCATCAGGTCGCAGCCCCCTGGACCCGATGGCCAGCCCGGGCTCCGGCCTCATCCTGCAGGCCAATTTTGTCCACAGCCAACGGAGAGAGTCGTTCCTCTACCGCTCTGACAGTGACTACGACCTCTCACCCAAGTCTATGTCCCGAAATTCCTCCATAGCCAGTGACATGTGAGTGTCTCCACATAAATCTACCTCAAAAACGTAGAAATGCAGGGTTTGCATGTATGCTTGAAATCCTTGAAAATGCTTGAATTTCAATATTGTGTTTTCAAGGTCTGGAAAGTGCTTGCAATTATAACTCTGTGATGTGATTTATTTATTTTTAATATTAACTCTGCCAGGTTAGATGCCAAGCCAAAGCTGCTTACAGAGAGGTGATACACTTTGAAAAATAAAACTTTATGTCAAAAAAGAAAGTTAGCATGTGATCTCAGGTTGACTCCAGGTACATTTTTATTTAATCTCTGGCCTGGTGCGAGTGTGTCTGAAGAACATCAAATGACTTCCCTTTTTGGATAAAACTTTGAGTTCTCATTTAATTTCTAAACTTTTTGCTATTGAAACATAATTTTAGATGTTTATAGCATAATACAATGTACAATGTGATTGTGATAGAAAGTGAAAAAAAATAATTGTGAGTATATGTATTCCTGTAGATATGTAGATGTAGATTTTACCCCAGTGATATGGTGCTGTGCTGGGAAAATTTGAAAACGACCCTTAAAAGTGCTTGAAAAGGGCTTGAATTTGACCTTGAAAAATGTGTACAAACCCAGTAAATGTTGCACTGAATCCATGCCAGGCCTGAATGTTTACTTAACCAGTTGTCCAGTGGTCACTTTGACACTGATCAGCAGCTGATTGTGGGGCATCTATTCTTAACCAAGTGTACAGCAGTAAATCATCCAACAAATATAGCTAATGTCATATAATCATACTCATTTTATAGAATTAAAAATGTATATGTTGTCACAGTGTAAACTCCTGAAGTTATGTGGTTAAACACATGCTAGACATTAATATCACACACAAACTGGCAGGTATCTATCTCCTGGGTCAGTGTATACATTGATACCTCAACCCCCATTTCCCACACAGTGGTGGCTATCCAGTTACATGTGCTGTAGACTTAGCGCTACAGGAAGTTAAATTATTGACTGAAAACATAGCATTTGGATCCAAGCAGAAGGAAAGACAAATACACAAACGGATGAAAAGTAATGTCCTGTAGTAACCTTAGACTTCCTTCTTACTGCTGCTATTTGCTCTGTACTATTATATCAATGACCCTTCTCTGACCTGTTCCCACTATTCAGTTACCACACTATAAGTTGCTTATCATTTACGGTTTAAGGTTTGTTCTTTTGTGGGTTAAGTCTTTTTACCCCACCCCCCAAAAGGAAGGCAAGGGGTATTGTTTTTGGTTTGGTTTGTTTGTTTGTTTTCTTTGTTAACACTCTAGCAGCAAAACTATTGGTTGAATTCATACCAAATTTGGTTTATAGATTGCCAGTGAGCCAGAATAGATCTCATTACATTTTGGAAAATGTAGGTCAAAGTTAAAATTTTTCATTAATTTTTTTCAAATCTTTTTTTTCCCCCATTTACTTATAATGGGCAAAATTTCATGTCTGTAGCAGCAAAACGATTGGTTGAATTCATACCAAATTGGGTTTTTGATTGCCAGTGACCCAGAATAGATGTGATTACATTTTGGGAAATCTAGGTCAAAGTTCACATTTTTTATGAATTTTTAAAATCTTTTTTCTTCTCCCAATTACTTATAATGGACGAAATATCACATGTCTATTGAAACACCAATTTTGTTTCAGTTTACTTCAAACTTGCCACATATATAGAGGCAACTGATATGCTGACGGCAGCACACGCGTAGACATGATGACGTCAGCTGGATCAATGCCAAAATAAGCTACAATACGCACAAGGGGCGGGGTTTGTTGTGCCTGGCACCACTTGTTTTGTGGGGGGTTGAATACACTAAATGTGGCGCTGTGTATGCAGGATATAGATAGTGTTAACAGCTTCCTTTCAGAAATTCTTAAGAATGCCCAACAACACAGCCAGCTACAGTAAAACTCAACATTTTACTGTCATTGAATTCCAACAAAACAAGGAAAGAAAAAGTAATGTCTAGAATCTTTTCAAAGTCAGAAAAGACAATTAAAAACATCAAAATAGAGCTATTACAGTCTGATTATGTCCTCATGCTCATACATAAGTGCAGATTTTTCCTCATCTATCTCAGTCTTATTAAAGTGTGTGGTTACTACAGAAGGATGGGACTGGGTCTCCCATAATAGACGTGTCAGCTCACATGTCAGTGGGTGGGTGTATGACGTGGCGGTTGTTCAAGCCCTCTGCTAACACACCCGTCACCTGAACAAATGTTGACAGTGTTCATGATAAAGGACATAGCATAAATGTCAGAGGGTATTGGACTCAGAGTTGACTTGTAAATTTCTGCAGATTTAGAGGCCATATTTCAAAATAATTAAATATAAAACACCATACTCTGCGCAGCTAATTTGCAAATATATACAATATATACACATATGCTAATATGTTTTTTCCAAGTTTCATAAAAGTCATACAACGTATGCATTGTTAACATAATATTTCAAAGAAAGAAGGAGTGAAGAACTGTATCTGCCACTGTTTGTTTAGAAAATCCATTGGCATTAAGCTAGTTTTAGTGTTCAAGATGTAGCTGAATAATACTGCATATTACTAAATGCTACAAATATTTTTCCCTGTGCCGCCTCATGTCAACAGACACATCCCTTTCTTGTATAAAAACCAGAAGAAACTAATCTACATTGTGAAGAAGGGCCTCAGCTGGTAGTTGATGTATAGAGTAAACATGATGTCAGTGTGATTGAGAGCATCAGATGAGCAGAGACTAATGTGATGTGATGCCCACTGTGTCTCCCTCCCCCTTCCCGTCTTTGACCTTTGCAGAACATGACCACACGCCTCTGTTGACTGTAAAATGTAAATCCACTGTGCATCCATCATTAAAAATACGTTTTCTCTCTTTCTTCCAGTCATGGTGACGATATGATTGTAACACCATTTGCACAGGTGAGGTTGATATGTTGTTTTGTTCTGTTAATTCTTGATATGTAGTAAACATTGGTCCTAATACAATATGTTCCCTTCAGGTTCTTGCCAGCTTAAGAACTGTAAGAAACAACTTTGGTGCATTAACCAATCTACAGCAAGACAGAACCTCCAATAAGTAAGTTTTCTCTTCACCTTTATCTAAATTGGGGGAAAAATTATCAAAGAGAGACTGGTCAGTAATGTTTGAAATATTAGGATGACTTTATGACAAAATGTCTGTGAGATTTTAGACAGAATGAATCAAACGGCAACAGCCTCAATTCCTGACCCTCTGTGGCTGTGTTTGCCCTCTGCTGGCTGTGTCTGGTACTACAACAACAGCAGATCCCCTCTGCCACACTGGCTATAAACACAGCCCACGAGGGACTAGGAATAGGGCTGTGCTTCAACTTTCTCCCTTTTTGGTACTGTTTTCACATGTTTTCTTTCCTCTTGTGACAGGAGATCACCCATGTGTAACCCAACACCCATCACCAAGACTACCTTTACAGGTCAGTGTACAGAACGAAGAGTTTTTACCTGTGTCCTCAATGTGTGTCCGTGCATGTGTGATTTAATGTGATATGTGGAAATAACAAGTTTATTTTTATACAGAGAAGTGTAAGCATCATTATAATTAACAATTATTAGTAAAAATGTTTGCGGTACTGTCTTTTTTTTATGAAGTTTTCCAGAAAAAGAGAGATTTTGGCTCATAAAGGACTGTTATAGTAATGTTTTGTCTATTTTAAGACATCAGTATGGCAGTGATGAAGGACTGGCAGACACAGGCATCTTTTTCAGGGAGCCAGAGAGCATGAATATGATAACTAACACAGCCAGAATACAAATATGGACAGCATATTGGACAGGGAACTGGTTAATTGGAACAAACCTTGTGATATATGAAAAGGAAAACAGAGAAAGGCAGAATAAAAAAGATAATTTGTGTATACTTGTGTGCACACATTTCTTAGTTAATGGTAGCTGGTGCTGCACACCATTGCTGCTGTAGAGGAGTGGAAGAACTTAGAAATTAAGGATTTTAGATGGAGGCAATCAAGACAGTCAGGGAGGGTTGGGGGGTGTTGATTTTTAAGTCACATTTAGAGCTACATCGTTGCCCATAGTCAGAATAATTTTGTGTTCAGACACATTCTTCTTTTTATTCTTTTACACACGTTAGTAATCACTTTTGACCAGGTACAGTGATTACATATGAGTCCCAGTTACACTCCATCCATCAATAATAAATCACATTGTCACAATTATTTCATGTGAAGAGGAAAAAATGTTTTATTCCAGCTTTACAGGTATCTCCACATCATTATGATACATATTACACTTTGAAAGTTTGTCCAAAAAAATTTCTCCTTTGACAGTTACCCTCCAGATCTACTGTAATGTAGCTGTAATATTGTTGTAACAATAGTCCTTCAGGGTGCTCATGTGTTTAGCTGATATGTGTGAATTGCACATAGTTGAGATTTGTGTATACAATCTTCAGCCAGAAGATAAACACAAATATTTACTGCTCTGTCTGTGTGACCTACTTTGAAGGCATTTGTTGTGAAGAAGATGTTGCACAGACAGTCTTTAACAGCTAGAATAGAAATATCTGTGACAGTCGCTTTGCTATTGAGCAGTGTCCTTGACTGTAACCGGTGACGCTGCACTATATTTAAAACATACTGGTGCACAACCATTATGGACCCTGCCATAAACTGTGACAGCTGTGCGTCAGGGCCATGATTGTTTGATGGTACTGACTGCTTAAAATGCAAAGGTTTGCTGAGGCAGCAAATAAGTCATCTTGTGATAAAAGATAAAGGAAGTGTGATTAATAGTAACTGGATTAAAAAAGTGAGTATATTTACCTGAGTTTACATATTTACCTGAGTTTATCCAAAGTCTCTGTCAACTCTCATCCACTTCACTTTCTCTTCAGACACAGAATAAACTTTAAACCTAGGATTAGTCTTGTGCCTGTTTTGGCTAAAACTATATGCTGTTGGTTTAACATGAAGAACCAGGTTCTTCACACAGTGGCACTTGGATGATATTCTTTTAACCCTCAAAGGCCTGAACAGTAACCAGCATCCAAAAGCATCTACTGATCTAAAATGTTTAATAACTTTTAAACCTCTAACCTTATTGATACATTGAAATACTTCAGTTAAAATTCAGTTTGTCAGTTTTACAGTGGCATCAGATATGTCCCATTTCAATGTTGAGAAAATAAGTAGTGAACATAGAAACACTAATAAAACCCATGTAGTTTGACAAATGGTGCTGGTTGAAGACACTTGTTTGTATGTTAAATCAATGATATATTTTGCTGTAAAAGTCAGTTTTTCTTCAGTTTTCATTTTTGATATAATAACCTTTGAATCAAATGTGAGCTGTCATGAACATCTATAATCAGTAAATTAAATGTAAGAAAGTATGTGTTTTTCACTGAAAAATGCAAAATACAGTATTATAATAAATGATGATAAATCACTTAGGAAAGGTTAAATATATAAGAAAAAGTATCTGGAAGTCATCACAAAGTAGTTCTTCAATGGTTAATGTAGTTAAGCTCTTCATTCAACATCAGTCTCAAATGACGCTAAAAGATAAATCACAACATATTTCACATTCATTTGTGTTTTTTAGATTTAAATAGACAGATAGCCTCTTTATCATTGTGGTGGTATTAACCCATGAAGACCCAAACATCCATGTCAACCAAAACCACCTACTGATATAAATGTTTGATACCTGTTGATCCACTAATCCTATCAATACATGTGAATAATTAAGGTAAAATGCAGTTTGTCATCTTTTCACGATCATCAGTTATGACCCATTTGAATGTTCAGAGGCTCCGCAGTGAACATGGAAACACCAGCATCTTCCACAACATTGATTCACCAGTAAAACCCGTGGAGTCTGATAAATGACAGTGGATGGAGACACATGGCTTATGTTCAGTTAATGAGAGATTTGCTTTGAAAGTCACTTTTTCTTCAGTTTTCTCAGTTTTTCATTTAATAACCCTCAACTTTAATGTTAGCTTTTATGGACATCTACATGATAAGTAAATTAAATATAGGAAAATAGCAGTTTTTCACGCAAAAAAGCAAAGCACAGAAGATAATATTACAATAAATAGTGATAAATCACCTCAGAAAGGTTAGATATAGAGAAAAAAAAATCTTTTGGAACTGTCACAAAGGTAGCACCGGGCCTTTATGGGTTAAACATGAATATTTAACCAATGTTGTTATACCATTCAGAATGCATCAATATCCTTTTAAAGGCATTAACTGATTGATATAATAATACATTTAAATGGGCCAAATTTTAAAGCCACCATCCTGTATGTGTTTGGAACATCCCAGTAGAGTTTATTTCTCTGCCAGCACAGCCTCTTCTCTCTCCTGCATTTTCCCTCCTTTTTCCCCCCACCTCTTCTTCCTCTCTCATCCTCTCCCTCTCGCAGTCCGACTTCACTGTCAAGCTGTTCCGGTACATAGTTTGGCTGCAGCCCTGCGTCTGTGCAGCAGAGTGGCCTCTCTGAGCGCCGGTGTCTGATGTCGCACTAAGCATGAGAAGAATGTCATTGACGTCAGTGCAGTTGCTGTCAGAAAGAGTAGCACCCCATCCACTGACACCACACCACAGAAAGAGAGAGAGAGAGAAAGGGAGACTAAAAGAAAGAATGAGTAGAGAGACGGTGGGAAGACAAAAGAGAGAGGAGAAGGATGTTCAGAGATCAGCGGAGGAAAGCGAAGAGTGTGGGAGAAGAGGGGGACTGATGGAAGGAGGAAGGGAGAGTTTATCAAAGACAATGAAGCAGGATAGGGAGCTATTGTAGAGAAGAAGAGGTGACAAAAGAGGTTTAGAGATGGTTTCTGGTTGTGTTTTTACTCTGGAAAGGTCTGCATGGGACAGTAATGCTGCGTTTGCTCCCATGCTTGTACTATTTAAAAAAAAAAAAATGCATTACAATTTATTTTTCTAAGCTTCTTTACACATATTCAAAACCTGCACTTGCAATTCAGCTGTTAGCCATATATTTTTTTTGTATCATTAATGCTGCAATAAATCTGACATTACACTGCAGCTTTCCAAAGGTGTAAATACACCCAAAATTCTCAGCGAAATGTTAAACTGATAGGGCATTATGTGATTAAATTAGGTTCTGGTGTATTTTAATCTGCAGGTGTTTTCTCTGTCTGTGTAATTGAATTACAGCTAAAGTGTTCCACCTCCCACATCACAGATCACATAGCATTAAAAGCCGGTGCTTTCCCAAATTAGTGAAGGCATTAATATTAATTGGCATCTGACAAGGTGACATTTTCTGTTAACATAAGCTGACTGACAGAGGCATGTCTTCAATTGCAGATTTAAAAAAAAAAAGAAAAAGGTCACTTTGATGTAGGGCTTGTGATGTTCACATATAGTCACCTTCCTATTTGTTTACCTCTCTTTATAGGTGTATTTGTATGCTGAGCACATATTAGCATGCATGCACACACACACAGTATGGGGAGCTCCCAGCCCTCCACTCCTCTGTTACTCCACTCCATGTTTTGTCAGTTTCCCTTCCCCATCCACAGTGCAGTCCTCTCAGGCTTTAGGTACAGCTTGGGGAGAGCAGCACGTTTGGCTACCAGGGACGCCGAAGCAACAGCAGCCCACCCCCTATACACACAGCATCTATAGGAAACACTATCTAGCACACACAGCACTGGATTATAACCCTTCTCTTTCTGGATACCATGGATGTTTTTATTGGTAGAGAGGCTAGGGAGACAAATTCATGATGTGTTATGGTTAGCATTTCGTCTGGTGTGAGTGTGTGTGTATGTGTATGTGTGTGCTTTTGCGTCTGTGTGTGTGAGATGTCTTTGTATCTGTTAAGCATGTCAGGATGTTGTGATCGTTTTCGTGTTTGTTTCGTGCTGGACAGCATTGACATGGATCTTGACTGGTTCTGAGACGTTCACTGGATCCTCCTTTTCTACCGTCCCTGTCTTCCCTCCGTCCCTCCTATGGCAGACATGGGCCTGCTAAGCAGACTGCTCTTCATCCTGCTACATGACTGGAATTACACCTGTCTTATGAATGATAGAGTAAACCTCATACACCTAGATGATCTAGTGTGGTGTGTGTGACTGTGAATGAGTCTGTCTGCTTTGTGTGTTTTGCTGTTACCGTTTTTGCTGTGTGGTACTTCTGTGTCCTCTGCTGTACTATCTTTATGGTTAACGTTTATTAGGACACTCACATCTGGCTCAGGGTGGCTGTTTGAAATCTATCACCTGCAGCAGTACTCCCTGGGATTGTATCTGACTTACTCTGTGAAGGAATACTCCAGGACGTGAACTGTAGGACCACTGGAGGTCTGTTTTCTCCAAGGCAGCTCTGCTACAGCTGAACTGTGACCGCTCACCTGTGAGTTAGGAAACAGGACAACGAGGCCCTACTCCCAGGCCCCACAGCTGGCTCACCTGTCCAGTATGAAGAGTCACCCATGTGTCTACTCGGGGTATCCCAGCTTAGCTGTATGTGGGGTGGGAGACCCCGGCCCGGGACCGTCCTCTAGCCCTCTGAAGCGGGCCCTTACTGACCCCTTGCCCTCCTGTCTTGCTCCTGCAGAGGAGGCCTACCAGAAACTGGCCACTGAGACCCTGGAGGAGCTGGACTGGTGCCTGGATCAGCTGGAGACGCTGCAGACAAGACACTCAGTCAGTGAGATGGCATCCAATAAGGTAAGAAAAACAAAAAAAGTTGACACCTACTGTGCATTTTTAAAGAATAACTGATTACATGCTTTACATTTGTTGTCTCCTTCAACATGTCAGGAAGTTCCTACACAGAATTTACCTTTTGTAACTGAAGCAAAAAGGATGTTTGTTTGTATCTTATCAGTACAACACAATGTATAAGGGGATTTTAGATGCATTTTACCTAAAGTTACCCTATAACTCACTCCAGGGTGTACCAGTGGACAGTTTATTTATGGTGGTTTGGATAAAAAAAAAATTGATAATACCATCTCCACAAGGGAAGGTGTTTTTTTTTTTTTAATCACGTGATTTTTCAAGTTTTCACATTTCATATTATTAAGCAATCCACTCTTGCATCTGCTTTTCTAAAATGGTTGTGAATGAAAGAAATATTAATTTGCACATGCATTTTTGGGGTATGAGTATATTCTAGGATTCTCTAATGTAGTAAATAGTGTGGACATGTTTGTACATTATGGTTAATGCTGGTAGATTCAGTACATAATAGGCTGGTGGATTAATCTAATACAGGTATAGCAATAACACCCTCCTTTGTGTACCTGGCCTTATCATTACCTATAAAGTCTCTTTGCTGTTCATTTGTAGTGTTTATTAACCTATAGGGGTTGTCATGCAAGCCTTAGGAGCTCATTATATTTACATTCAGTGTTTGGTCGATGATATTGGCTGATTATTATATGTATGTTTCCCAAGTCAAGCCATGATGCACATATTTGGCATCACCTACGTTGTTTGTATTGTATTGGCTATGTATGTTAGTGATAGCATCGTCATGCGGGCAGGGAGTTGTGCTGTGAGCATGCTCAGTGGCCGTGTGTGTGTGTTGGGACGCTGCTGTGCTACTCTGAATGCTGATCAGCTCTGGGCTCTGGTGATGTCACACATTGTGATGTCACACAAGAGGGGGACGGACCAAAACGAGAGGCTGCGAGGACAGACAGACAAAGGAATCACAAAAACATGCACACTTCACCAGTGATGTGATAACAATCATATGCATGATCAAGACACCTACAGCATTTAACAGTGAAAAGATTAATGAAAAGGAAAAAAAAGAAATAAACACAACATACACTGCCTCATCATTGCTCACCAGCACAGCTATCTCTGGTTGTCATAGCAACAGCCACAGGCCCAACTAGCCTGCTATCTCACTCAAGCAGCACGGTTAGTCACATACATGAGCATCATAGGTAGTACAGTCAGTGCATCTCAAAACAGCTCAAAAAACTAGAAGAAATAATTATTTGCAATATTGTGATGTAGATGTCACATTGTACAGCTACTGTTGAAAATGTGTGTGATCTGCAGAAACAGTCGCCTCTGCTGTCGACATACTTCACTGACCTCAATAAAACATATGTCATCTCTGAGCTTCACATTTGAAGTTATTGTGAAACACAAGGGTGATTATACATGTAGGTCAGACAAGGTGAGAAACCTGTAGATTTGAGGCTAAAAGCCCATATATTGATTGATTGATTGATTGATTGAAGTATTTATTTTGAATATGAATGTAAAAAAAAATAGACAAATAAAACATTTAAACATATATGGTAACACAATGGTGACAACATGTTATTTTATTTTTTATTATTATTTTATGTTGTTATTACAGGTTAATGTTATGTCAGGTGGTTTTACCTGTGGTCACATCTCCACCAAACACCTTTTAAGCCAGTGACCTGACATGGGCATTTTCTGCGACAGTTCTGTTTCTGTATCATTCATTAGGCATTATGTGACAGGGTGTGGGGTTTTTTCAGAGTAACATTAGACTAGCTCTTCAGCTTCTACAGAGCATTCACTTCACTGTTCGTGATATTTATCCAGAATACAAATGTTGTGTCTTAGCAGCACATCAGGTTCTCAGAAGAGGATATTGTTACATTAATGTAGGAATCCCAAAAACTTACTGTCCCTATCTGTGTCTGAAATATTTTTCTCCATTCAGATTGAAGGATCTTTTTGTTCTCCTGAGCCTAAACTCTGCGTGATTTTTCTCAACAGTTTCTTTTTTTTCTTACTGTCTTTTATTTTGCTCAGGTGTTGTAATTTCTCTGTTATTTCTTCTTTTGAGATCAGTCCCATATTGTAGTTCAATAATGTCTTGCACAGTTTTCATGCTTCTGTCGTTAAATTCTGATTCATGGCTCTTATATTTTTAGGAGCTAAAACTTTTTCTTCAAAGTGAAGAATAATTGATTTTTTATAATGGATATTCTGAGCTCAAAAGCTTCAAGATTTAAGACTAGATGAATTTCAATTAGATTAGAAAAGCCACTTTGGCATCTACTATTAATTTAATTACCTCTGAATAAAACACATTTTACATTTTGTTTGGATCATGAATGAACAGCATATTATGTTCTCGCAGTCACAGCCGTACATTCACTGAAAACTGTTGCAGTCATTAGAGTATTCCTGTTCTCTGTATCGTGGAGGGAGTGGGCGTCTGCCACCAGAATAAATGTGGAATGTGAAAAAAAAGGAATAAATGCAACAGAGACCTGGAGGTGTCATGGGCTATATACAGCAGGGAATGGCTATTTTTGGTCATTCTGCCCAAAAACAAATTACACGCAAGTCGCAGCTAAGCCTGGTGTGACACTCTCCAATTTTTACCCAGTAGTTTGTGTTCACACCTCTGAGCTAAGCATCAATATGTGAGTGTGTCTTGTGTGACTTGTGTGAGGGAGGGTGTTTGTGTGTCTGTGGATGCATATATTTGTATAGAAGTTTCAGTGGGGAGTAAACTGTGTGTACATGTGCGAGTGTGTGAGCTGGCCCGGCTGGATCCGGGTTAGCTACTGGTCTCATCTGCTGTGGCATAGCTGTAAATTACTCACAGTGCCGGGCTGGCTGTAGAGGTGGGGTGTAAAGTAAGCAGAGACAGGTTTGGTCCCTTTTCAATCCAGGAAGCCACTGGAGCGTCACAAATGCATATATGTACACACGTTATGTACACACAGACTCACAACAAGAGAAAGACTGTCACTGCAAATTCAACAAATCCAAACAGAAGCATCTGTACAACACAGATGCACGCATGTACGTGTATTATTTTAAGAAACAATGTAAAGACGTAAGAATTTTTTTTACACATAATACATTTCAGTTGGTTGCTTTCGGCTTCAAAAAGACACAATGTGACAAACAAACAATCAAAGAGATGCAATATATTGGAATACCCTAAAAATAGGCAAACAAAATCAACTAAAACATCTCTTAAATCAGCGTTGTCAAACATACAGCCCGTGTTTGTCTCTGTAAGTGTTTTTCTCTGTACAATGACAACATGATTTCTATCAATACCCTTTATCCGGCTGTTATTATTATTATTATTATTATTTGTTATTTAGTTATGTATTTTTGTTCATTATGATTTATTATGTGAATATCATCACTATTATTACCACTTTTGTTAATGATTAGGATTTTTTTTTCTTCTTTTTTTTATTAATAATAATAATCATAATCATAATACATCACACTTATATAGCAATTTTTTTGGACACTCAAAGACGCTTCACAAACAAACAAAACAACTAGAACAAAGAGAATGAAAGGGCTCAAGAAAATGCAAGTTTGAACAAGTGACAGGTATTATCATCACTCCTTTGTCTTTTCTTTAATTTTTTCCCTCTCTTTGTCTCACACACACACACACACACACACACATATACAGACATATCAATGTATAATGATGAATATGTAATTAGTATCTGTTCTTGTTCTGTCTTATTTGTTGTCATGTCTTTCACATGTTTTATGTACTGCTCACTTAACCTCCTAAGACCCAGCTATGGATTTTCTGTCCACAAGAGTGGACAAGAGTTTTACAACAAAAAAAAAAGAAAAGAAAACTGTTCACCACAAAGGACACTCCATAAAAATTTTACAAACTGCATCTGAAAAAACTGTTGCATCATGATGTTTCCAATATAGGCACTTATTTAATAAAAAAACACAAAAAAACCTTGTACTTTGCCGACATTTCCTGGGTCTCAGGAGGTTAAATTTTAAAAAAATTAAATAAATAAAAAAAACATACGGCCCATGGGCTAAAACCAGCCTGCCAAAGAGTCCAGTCCGGTCAATGGGATGAATTTGTGAAATGCAGAAATTGCACTGAGATATTAACAATCAAGAATGTCAAAATAATTTAAGTTTAAGGGTCATATACAGCCCAATTTGATCTCCAGTAAAATACTATCATAATAACCTATAAATCACACAAAGTCCAAATTTTTCTTTTTGTTTTAGGGTAAGAGAAAAAAAAACAAAAACGTACAAACTATCCTTTCACAAAAAAAAAAGTCAAAAAAAAAATGAACAACCTAAAATGTTATAAGAGAAGTAAGTGCAATTTTAATAATACTGTGCCTGTTTCTAAATGTTTTGTGTCTTTGTCATAATGCTGAGACATAATATTATTAAAACATTGTTAAAATTGCTCTAAAAATAAGTTTCTTGTTGTTCATGGTTGTTTCTGTTATTCATATTGTTAAAAGATAGTTTGTACATATAAACATTTTCATAATGAGTTGACATTATTTGTAGGTTATTAAATTATCGTTTCACTGTGGCCCCTGAACTAAAATGAGTTTGATGCCGCTGACATAAATAAATATGTGCAATATAAATAGCGCAGCAGCATAATAAGTCCTTAAGGCATAACAGTATTGATCAATATGAACAAAATCTACTTGTAATACCCCAGGATAGATCCTTTCACATCCTGCTTTTATATATTACATGATGTGTCGTTTGTTTTTTTTGTTTTTTTTTTACAAACTGAATGATATAACAGCTTGTACAAAATCACCCCATGGGTAGACCTATTTAATATTGAATTCTATACTTTAAAAATAAGCACATCTGTACATTGATACTTATATTAGTATCAATAAAAAAAATTATAAAATACTAACATATACTATATAAATACGTAAAAGGAGAAATCTTTTCATCTTTAAATAAGACTCCCTCTGTACCCAGTAGAGACTCTTCTGTAACAAATGAAAGAGGTTAGTGTTATTTGAGTGTGTTGTGGAGAGTGGTCAGCAGCATAATGTGTAAAGTAGGCACAAGGTTTTCTTGTTATGTCCATGCAACAAAAGTAACCTCTCCTTCAGATACAAGCTGCTTATTTTTATCTCAGCTGGTCAGGGCCTTTTCTCCTGTTCAGAATTATCCCAGTCTGTGCCATGTTCTCTACTCTGTCCACATCTGGGCCCGATACAAGAATGGAAACGCTATCTTGAGGATGGAAAATATTGTCATAAAAAAATAAATAAATAAATAAATATATCACACAGTATATGTTGTTATAGCCCATGTTGTTTTCATTATATGCTTGATTTTCTATGTTTGTTTTTTTTTTTTGTCTTTTGAATACAAGTACTAGATTATATAACAGCTGATCAAGAACCACTGACAGATGAAGTGGTGATAATGTGGATCATTCTGTTACACTCGCACCTGTCAGTGGGTGGAATGTATCAGAAAACAAGTGAATATTTAGTCCTCAAAGCTGATGTGTTGGAAGCAGTGGTGTCACTCACATTGGTGTATGAATGCCTTGGAATGTTTGGTGGTGGTCAGAGGGGCTGTTTGGTGCAAATTGGCAGCCACGCTTTCGTCAGTCTGCCCCAGAGCAGCTGTGGATACAAATGTATATACCACACACCACCAGAGTGTGAATGTGTGAGCGAATGAATAAGGGATCAATAATGTAAAGCGCTTTGGGTGCCTTGAAAAGCACTATAGAAATCTAATCGATTCTTCTTCTTCTTCTTCTTCTTCTTCTTCTTCTTCTTCTTCTTCTTCTTCTTCTTCTTCTTCTTCTTCTTCTTCTTCTTCTTCTTCTTCTTCTTCTTCTTCTTCTTCTTCTTCTTCTTCTTCTTCTTCTTCTTCTTCTTCTTCTTATTATTATTATTATTATTATTATTATTATTATTATTATTATTATTATTATTATTAAAATGGGCAAGAGTAGGAATCTGAGTGACTTTGACAAGGACCATATCATCATCTCCAAAGACTTTTCCCAAACTGCAGGTCTCTTTGGGTGTTCCTGGTCTGCAGTGGCTAGACTCTACCAACAGTGGTCTAAGAAAACATCAACACATCTGTGGATTTGCTCTCGCAGTCTGATATTTGACTGGTTTGCATTCTGATTGTTTTTCCTGCTCTGTCATTTGGCCATGATAATTTGGATCTTATCAAAGTCACTCAGATCCTTACGTTGCCTACTGTCCTGCTCCCAGCGCATCAGCATTAAGGGCTAAATGTTCACTTGCTGCCTAATACATCCCATTCACTGACATGTGCCGATCACTGACATCTGTTTAAAATGAATTTCTTTCTAATCAAAATTCAAGAAGTAATATAAATGACTTTCTGAGACTCTTTCTCAGGATGTTTGTGGATCTTTGAGCATCACATTCACTAACACCACTGTACAAGTGAACGAATCACAAGAAAAATATGGGGACTCGAGTTACATGACTGTTTCCGCTCTATGCTATACTCTGTGTAATGTATCCCTGCGTCTTGTCTCACAGACAGACAAATCTGCAGTAAACCGACGCAGGGTTGCAGCAGACAGGTGTGTTCTCCTGCATCATTCATTCAGAACCTTACAGATATTAGTCAGATTTACTGTGTACTTTAGAACACGGGTGTCAAACTCATTTTCTTTCAGGGGCCACATTCAGCCAGTGGGTAGAACCAGTAAAATAATAATATAATAGCCCATGAATAATGGCAATTAAAAATTCTCTTTGTCTTAGTGCAAAAAACAAACAAACAAAAACATTAAATTATGAAAATATTTACATTTAGAAACTGTCCAAATAAAATAGACGTGAATAACCTGGAAAAATGGAAATTTCTTTAGAAAAATAACAATTTTAACAATATTATGCCTCAACTTAGCATTTATACATGTGCACATACAAATGGAATCTATAAAGGCACAAAACATTTAGTAACAGGAACAATATTG
This sequence comes from Sphaeramia orbicularis, assembly GCF_902148855.1. NCBI lineage: Eukaryota > Metazoa > Chordata > Actinopteri > Kurtiformes > Apogonidae > Sphaeramia > Sphaeramia orbicularis. The sequence goes on from NC_043965.1 coordinate 21,560,188, forward strand.
TTAAAATTGCACTTAAGTTTCTTTAGACATTTCATGTTGTTCATATTTGTTCAGGTTATTCACATTTTATTGTTAAAGGACATTTCGTTAATTTAAATATTTTCATAATTTAATGTATTTTTTGCTTTAAACAAAGAGAAAAATATGCAGTTGTCATTATTTATAGGCATAATAAAATTTTGTCACATTAAACAAGAAAATTTTTGAACAGCTTTTATAGGTTATTATGCTATTATTTTACTTCAGATCACAATTGGTCTGTATGTGGAACCTGAACTAATGTTAGAACACGACACTAGGTGTGGACCCAAATGCATCGAGACTCCAGGATCAGTGGTCAAAAAAAGATTTATTTTACAAAAAACAAAAGCACAAAAGACAACAAAAAGAGAAAGCACAACGTGCTCTACAAATAACCTAAAAAATCTCTAATGAACTAAAAGAGAAGTACAACGTACTCTATAAAAACTACAAAGCCTGAGAGGATAATACAAGGAACAAGATTCAAGATTCAAAATACTTAACATGAGACGGTCTTCACAAGATCACAGATACGACGCACTGACAAGAGACAAAGGGAACGGGGAGAATATATAAGGGAGGCAGGGATCACAAACAGGTGTGGACAATTATGAGGAGACACCAGGTGCAGGCAATGATGGGACAGGGAAGACAAAGACAAGACTGACAGAGTGCAGACAGAACAGGAAGGAAACCACCATCACCAAAATAAAACAGGAAGAGACAAAAACCCAAAACTAAATCAACATAAACGTCGACGCATGACAGTACCCCCCCCACCAGGTCCGACTCCTGACGGACCAGGAGAGGCAGACTGTCCAGAATGAAAGTCCCTGATGAGCTGCTTGTCCAGGATGTCTCTTGAGGGAACCCACATCCGTTCTTCCGGACCATACCCCTCCCAGTCCACCAGATACTGGTGACCTCTCCCCCTCCTACGGACAGCCAAAAGTCTCTTGACCGTGTAGACCAGACCCCCATCAATAGTCCGAGGTGGAGGAGGAGGCATCACTGGAGGAACCAGAGGACTCTGGACGACTGGCTTGAGACGGCTTACGTGGAAGGTCGGATGTACACGAAGTGACCTGGGCAGACGAAGACGCACGGATACAGGGTTAACCACCTTGGAAACCGGGAACGGACCAACAAACCTGGGAGCGAGCTTCCTGGATTCCACGTTGAGTGGAAGATCCCGGGTGGAGAGCCACACCTGCTGCCCCGGTCTGTACCCCGGTGCCGCGCGCCGCCGGCGATCAGCCACCATTTTCATCCGAGAGGCATTACGAGCAAGAATCTTGCGGGCAGCAGCCCACACCCGGTGGCATCTCCTCACCAGGCTATGCGCCGACGGCACCACCACCTCCTTCTCTGCACTAGGAAATAAAGGAGGTTGGAAACCATAGGCACAATGAAAAGGGGACAGACCGGTAGCAGCGGTAGGCAAGGTGTTATGGGCATACTCCACCCAGACCAGGTGCTCACTCCAGGATGCCGGATTCTGCGACACCAGGCACCGTAGGCAGGTCTCGAGTTCTTGATTAAGGCGCTCCGTCTGCCCATTCGATTGTGGATGGAAACCCGATGTCAGGCTGGCTGTGGCACCTAGAAGAGAGCAAAACTCCTTCCAAAATTTCGAGGAAAACTGGGGGCCCCGATCTGAAACAATGTCTTTAGGTATGCCGTGGAGTCTGACTACTTCAGTAAGAAGAAGTTTAGCTGTTTCCTTAGCTGAAGGCAGTTTAGGCAAGGCAACAAAATGCACCATCTTGGTGAATCTATCCACAATAGTTAATATTGTAGTATTGCCCCTAGAGGGAGGGAGACCTGTAACAAAGTCTAAAGAAATGTCTGACCACGGTCTACTAGGGACAGGCAGAGGATGAAGCAAACCTTGTGGCGGCCTGGAGGAGGTCTTATTACGGGCGCAGATGGTGCAGGCAGCCACGTAAGTCTTGACATCTTGGTCAAGTGACGGCCACCAGAACTTCTGGCGAACCACAAACGAAGTTCTGCGAGCCCCAGGATGACAAGTCAGCAGAGAGGTATGAGCCCAATGAATGACCTGCGACCTCAGTGAGGAGGGAACAAACAAACGGTTAGGTGGACAATTGCCAGGTACTGGGCTCACACTGGCCTCCCGCTTGACCTGATCTTCTATAGGCCAGCTGACCGCTCCGACCACATGGGAAGGTGGAAGGATGGGTTCCGGGTCTTTGGCCCTGGGCACTGGCTCATAAAGACGAGAGAGGGCATCCGGCTTACCATTTTTGGACCCTGGTCTGTAAGACAAGGAAAAATTGAAACGGTTGAAAAACAATGACCACCGGGCCTGTCTGTAATTCAGGCGTTTAGCCTTACGAATGTATTCTAAGTTTTTGTGATCTGTCCATACAATGAAAGGTAACCGGGCCCCCTCCAACCAGTGCCGCCACTCCTCCAGGGCCACCTTAACGGCTAACAGTTCCTTGTTTCCTATATCGTAATTTCTTTCGGCTGATGATAGTTTGCGTGATAGGAAAGCACAAGGATGGAGTTTGTTGTCATGGGGGGACCGTTGTGACAAAACCCCTCCAATTCCCTCATTGGAGGAGTCAACCTCAACCACAAACTGCAGCTCTGGGTTAGGAATGGTGAGTATGGGGGCTGAGGTGAAGGCTAGTTTTAGGCGTTCGAATGACTTGTTGGCTTGTTGTGACCAGACAAAGGAGGAATTTACTGAAGTTAATGCATGTAGGGGAGCTGCTATTGAGCTAAAGCTTCTAATGAATTTTCGGTAGAAGTTAGCAAATCCCAAAAACTGCTGCACCTTCTTACGGGAATCTGGGACAGGCCAATCTCTCACTACCTTCACCTTAGCAGGATCCATCTCCACCTTTCCTGGGGAAACAACAAATCCAAGAAAAGTTACAGAAGTGGCATGAAACTCGCACTTTTCTGCTTTCACAAACAGTTGGTTCTCGAGTAAACATTCTAAGACCTGTGTGACATGCTGTTTGTGGGACTCTAAGTCCTTAGAAAAAATCAAGATATCATCAAGATATACAAACACAAAACGGTTCAAAAAGTCCCGTAGCACATCGTTAACCATGCTTTGAAACACAGCTGGAGCGTTCGCTAACCCGAACGGCATGACCAGATACTCAAAATGCCCAGATGGAGTGTTAAAGCCAGTTTTCCATTCATCCCCCTCACGTATGCGGACTAAGTGATAAGCATTTCTTAGGTCTAACTTAGTAAAGTATTGGGCCCCCTGTAGTTGGTCGAATGCGGACGCCATTAAAGGCAGGGGATGACGATTCTTTACTGTGATTTCATTTAGAGGGCTGTAGTCTATACATGGACGGAGAGAGCCGTCCTTTTTGGCAACAAAGAAAAAACCAGCCCCCGCTGGTGAGGAGGAAGGACGAATTATCCCGGACTTAAGTGATTGTTCTACGTAGTCCTCCATAGCTTTAGTCTCCGTCTGCGATAAAGAGTACATTCGTCCCTTAGGAATAGGAGCCCCTGGCAACAGATCAATGGGGCAATCATAGTCCCGGTGGGGAGGAAGAGAGGATGCCCGAGTTTTACTGAACACCTCCCTCAAGTGGTGATAGTGGGAGGGTACATTAGATAAGTCTGAAACTTCTGATTTCCCCTGATTCTGCGTGATCTTGGGGTGCTTGGTAAAGGCAGCAGAGGCCACATTGTGTGTATTGCTATCACAGTTTACATAGCAATCTTTTCCCCAGGCCTCAATCCTGCCTGTGACCCAGTCTATGGAGGGACGGTGTTTCTTTAGCCAGGGAAATCCAAGCACAATGGGGTGAGCAAGAGATTTTACAATTTGGAAATCCACCAATTCACTGTGGTCTTCTATGTTCATCTGCAGGGGTTCTGTGTGATGAGTGACCTGAAAAAGTTCCACCCCAGTAATACCCTGAGCCGTTACCCTAGAGGGAAGCTCACACATCTTTAAGCTCAAGCTTTTCACTAAAGCCTCGTCCATCAGGTTCTCATCGGCCCCTGAATCTATGAAGGCCCCCAGCTCTACCCTGCTATTACGTACAATAAAAGTAACAGGAGTCAAAGTGCGTCTGGGTGAGCTAGGAAGGGGGTGTATGCTTGTGAGTTCTTGAAGTTCAGCAGAGGAACGAGGTTTTCTTACCAGACAGGCTGCCCTCAGATGTCCCTGCTGACCACAGTAAAAACACCTCCCCTCTTGACGACGGCGCTGCCGCTCTGCTGGGGAGATGTGGGTGCGACCCAACTGCATAGGTACCTCCTCTCCAGCAGGAGGCGCTGAGGGAACGTTGGGTCTCTGAGCTGATGTGGATGGGTATGGAAGAGCTGACTGGAACGAGCGCCCGCCATCCTCGTATTGTCGCTCCTGGTCCCTCTCCCGATTGCGGATGTCCAAGCGGGTTGCCATGGAGATCAAGGAGTCCAGGTCTGCAGGCTCCTCCAGCGGCGCCAGTTGATCTTTGATGACTCCCGACAGCCCCCGGCGGAATGCGTCCTTCAAAGCCGCATCATTCCATTCAGTGTTGTCTGCAGCTGAGCGGAAACGGATGGCATATTCACCCACGCTGAGGTCCCCCTGGCGTAGGTTTTCGAGCCTCCGGACCGCTTCGCGGGTGGGAGCAACGTGGTCGAATGCCCGTCGGAGGGCGACGAAGAATGCCTCTGCAGACTGGCAGGAGGCGGACCCCCGGTCCCACTCGCTCGTTGCCCACTCTGCTGCCCGTCCGGTGAGGTGGGAAATGATGAAAGCCAGCTTGGTATATTCTGACTCATAAATCACAGGAGACAGTTTAAAATGAAGGTCACATTGAAAAATAAATGTTCTACAGTCACCTGATTGTCCAGAGAATTTGTCAGGAGGGGCAAGCTGTGGCGAGGAGCAGGGAGGAAGGCTGACGGTGGGTTCAGCTGGCGGAGGCATTGATGAGGCCGCAGGAACCATTCTGACAGGCTGGGTAGGAACGACATTCCCAGGTTCCAGGTGAATTAGAATCCTTTGCATGGTCTGGTTAATCTTCAAAATCTGATTTGATTTATTTTCTCGGTCCCCTCGCTGCTGCTCTATGAGCTGCTGCACAGCTTGGCTCAGAGCAACGAGGTGTGCTTCAGTTTCATGGAGCCGACGTCCATGTGCTCCAACAGCTGTCAAAATTGTCTTCGTCTCGGCTGGGTCCATTCTGGTCAGTGCGTTCTGTTAGAACACGACACTAGGTGTGGACCCAAATGCATCGAGACTCCAGGATCAGTGGTCAAAAAAAGATTTATTTTACAAAAAACAAAAGCACAAAAGACAACAAAAAGAGAAAGCACAACGTGCTCTACAAATAACCTAAAAAATCTCTAATGAACTAAAAGAGAAGTACAACGTACTCTATAAAAACTACAAAGCCTGAGAGGATAATACAAGGAACAAGATTCAAGATTCAAAATACTTAACATGAGACGGTCTTCACAAGATCACAGATACGACGCACTGACAAGAGACAAAGGGAACGGGGAGAATATATAAGGGAGGCAGGGATCACAAACAGGTGTGGACAATTATGAGGAGACACCAGGTGCAGGCAATGATGGGACAGGGAAGACAAAGACAAGACTGACAGAGTGCAGACAGAACAGGAAGGAAACCACCATCACCAAAATAAAACAGGAAGAGACAAAAAACCCAAAACTAAATCAACATAAACGTCGACGCATGACAACTAAAATGAGTTCCACAACTTTGACTGTTAATATTTCAGTGTAGTGAAGTGGCGGTCCGGTTTTGGCTCCCGGGCCACGTGTTTGACACCTGTGCTTTAGAACATAACTGCTGTGAAACAATCAGAAAAAATGTTTTATTAGTCACATTCAGATGTTTTTCCTTTTAAACACCCTTTCCTTTGACCACCAATCTGTCTCACCTTTTTTTGTTGAATCTAGAGGACAGGTACAGCTAGAACAGTTTGTTTCTGAACAATCAGTATTTATATAATAATTACACATTCATTATTTATATAGTTCAGTTTTGGTTTAGTGTCATTTATAACAGCAGTGTTCCAAACTCTCTGTAACTGTTGCACCATTAGATTTTATCAATATTTGAGTAACCTATGTGTGACATGGTGCTTTGAGTCTCTGCCCTACTGAGTCCACTTCAGATAACTGTGACGCTCATTCTTTTTGTAGGATTAATGGGTTTTCATTTGTTTACATCATCTCATCAGCACGGTATTGTGACTCACCCTCCCATGCATACAGAAAAGTGACCTCAGTTTTTTTCATGTTTTTGTATCACAACTGATGAGGTTACCTCTATTTTTATGTCATACTGTACAGAAGGTCAGGCAGGCCATCACGTAAACACAAAGACACACACTTCTGAATCACAGGTGAATGCATAAACACAAACACTGGTGGGTATTGTATGTAACATATGTACACACCAGTGCACATCACACACACAATCCCATCACTCTGCACTGCAGGACCGAAGGAAGGAAGGAGGGAAGGGGTACATTTTCCATTGACTTTAGTTCGAGCCAATCACACAGCAGGTGACCTCAGGTCTGTTCCGAACGAGCCAATCAGAGGCGATGATGAGCTCACACTTACTTCATAGCTGGGCCCTGATTTGTTGCTGTTGCGTGACACGTTAATAGAAGCAGTCTGTGCTCTTCACATGGGAGCTTGTGTCATACTCTTGGAGCAGGCAGGCAGTCAGGCATCCAGCCCCATTTGGTAGCTGTTTACAGAAAAAAAATTGCCGTCCCGGTGCTTTGGCACCTACCAAACATCCGCACTATCATGTATTATTCACCAACTCAGCAGTGTATCTACTTGTGAATGTGTGTGTGAGTGAGGGAGGGCATTTGGTTTGTGGTCACGATATGCTCTCATCGGATCTTTGGGGACCCACTTGCCACTCGTTCCTCTCAGAATCTGCTCGTCCTCTCTGCTTTCTGGAATATGGCTCATTTTTATGGATTTTTACTGGACACAAATGTGCTGCTTCATTCATGGGCTCTGTACAGCTGATTTACACTGGACTGATCTTTGAAGGCTCCTTAGGCTGAGCTGCTGCTGTTGTTTTTTTCTCTGAACTGTACTTCTGTACTGGGCTTCTCATCTGTACCTTTCTGACTTTGGATCTATTTTGTTGATTTGACAAAATGCCTGAAGCAAATTATCTGTTCTCTGTTTCCTGGGGATATATAAAGGTAAGATTAGAGAGTTTTAATAATAACTCAGATTTATTTATAAGGCTCTTTTAAAATAATTGATGAAATCCATTACCAGAGAATGGGCTTATTTTTTTGCAACTTATGTTGTGTAAAAGTGACCTCAAACAGAAAGTATGTACTTTATGTATGTGCTTTGTATTTATTGCTATGTTGCAAAGAGCAATTCTTTAAATGGTTCGACATTTTTGGATACATTATCTTTTCTGATCTGTGATTGAAAAAGCTGATGCAATGTACTTGTAATGGTGGAATAAAACCGGTCGGTGAAGCCCTTTTTAGGTCACCCATTCTCTGGGTAGTTATGTTGTTCCATATTGTTTCATGTAATGAGGGTTATTTTTGGGTTCTGAATATTTTTAAAAAAAAATCCTTTTATTGTGATTTTGTTATGTTTTAATACAGATGCGATAGAATTTTTCCTAGACTGATTGTTTTTTTGTTGACAAAGGCACAGTACAGATGATGCTTTGCCTTGTGTCTCCATTTTACAAAAGCACCCAGTGAATGCCTGTGGGTGGTATTCAATGGGATGTCAGTACACTATTGCACAATAAGCACTCTGTAGTGATGTGACTGGTGTATTTTAAACGACAGAGATTGATTCAAGTAATTTATAAATATATATCTATATCTATTGTACATTTTGAAAGAAGCTAGAATGATTTTTGTTTTGAGATTTTGGTGAAGTGAAAAGGTCATTTTGTTTTGCAATCCATTTTGTAACCACTTTGGAAAATCCCTGATTTCAAGCATTCTCCTCCACATCAATCAGTTTGGTCTTCAAATCAAAAGGCAGAGCTATATTTAGGCCTGCCACTCAAATTAGCCAAAGGAGAGGTGGAGAAATGAGGTGAAGGAGAGAGGTAGAGAGAGGAAACAGCCAGTGTGAAATGTTAAAAAAAAAAAAAACCTGTGAAAATCAAGAACTATTTACGCACAACCCTGACAATAGACTGACTTACTTTGTGTGATACCGTTGTATTTGTATTCACCAGAAACCTGAATTTCCTTGATGTGGCTTTGTGATTTTGTGTTTAATAACTGGAAAGCCACGGTCAACAGGAAGGGCAAAGATGATCACCAACATGAATACTAACAGCAGGAAAACACGCATTAATAAGATGTTGATTTTACTGAGTGGGGTTCACTGTTGCTTTACTTAATGTGTGTATTTAAATGTGTATGCTGAGTACCATTGTGTGTTTTTTTTCCCTCTATTAAACACTGTCAAACCTCTCATCTGTGCCTATGTGTGTTCCTCTTTTAGTTCAAGAGGATGTTGAACAGGGAGCTGACTCACCTTTCAGAGATGAGCCGTTCTGGGAACCAGGTGTCTGAGTTCATCTCCAGCACCTTCTTAGGTGAGTAATAAAACAGGCAGATACACCCGCTGGTTTATAATTAAAAAAAAAATAAAATGCATGAAGGCTGAACATTTATAGTCAGAGTGTGTGTATATATTGTCAAAAATATGTCTTTTACATTAAATTCAGTCACTGATTCAACAAAGAAAACTATTTTATGGTTCAAAATAACATAAACCCAATCCTCCTATGATTATCTGCTCATCTCCAGATAAGCAACATGAAGTGGAGATGCCATCTCCTCAGACGCAGAAGGAGAAGGAGAAGAAGAACAAGCCCATGTCTCAGATCAGTGGGGTGAAAAAGCTGCAACATTCCTCCAGCCTCACAAACTCCAATATCCCTCGCTTCGGAGTAAAAACCGAAACTGAGGATGAACTTGCTAAGGTGCGTTTGTGTGATCCGACAACGTACTGAGTGAATAGAATGTGTGCTGCGACTGAAATCGGTTACAGATGCATACACTCAGATACAGAGTATTTGGGGAGTATGAGGAGGGAGCTGATGGTGAATGAAGCATGATTGGAGGTGGTTTAGAAAGTCAGGAATATTGTGGGGAAACTATAAGTGAATATCGCTTTAATTCTTTTCACAGGAGCTGGAGCATGTGAATAAATGGGGCCTTAACGTTTTTAAAATCTCAGAGTTTTCTGGGAATCGGCCACTGACAGTCATGATGTACACAATATTCCAAGTAAGACCATCTGCTCTGTTTTTTTTTTTTTTTTTGCTGTCTTGACTTAATTTTTCATTGCAAAAGAACAATGTCTAAATTCTGATTTTACCCTTTTTTTCCTCCTCTTTTCATGTTTATAGGAGAGAGACTTGTTAAAAACTTTTAAAATTCCACTTGACACCTTTATAACATACCTGATGACCTTAGAAGACCATTATCATGGCGATGTGGCTTACCATAACAACATCCATGCTGCTGACGTCACCCAGTCAACCCACGTGCTGCTATCCACCCCTGCCCTTGAGGTGAGCTACATGTACACACACACACACACACACACAGGCACAGACGTATACACATTAACACACAATCTCACGCGTTCACAATCAGCTTCAATCACACTCCCCGCTCAAAGTCCAATCAATGGCTCTTAGTTGCTAGAATATTTTTGTCCATCGGTTTGATTCTCCCATCAGTGCCTTCTCTCTGCCCTCTCTCCTAACTCCATTCTTTTCTTTTTTTTTCTTTTCTTTTTTTTGCCAGGCTGTGTTCACAGACCTTGAGATCCTAGCTGCCATCTTTGCCAGTGCAATTCATGATGTGGACCATCCTGGGGTCTCCAACCAGTTTCTCATCAACACCAGTGAGTCTAAATACAGCCATGTTATAGCAGCTTTGTCAGCAGCATCATGTACAGACACACACTCACACACTGATACCATGTGGAGAATATTCACACTAACTTCTGCCTCCAGTCACTAATACACAATTACTTTTAGGCTTTGTTGTGACTGCAGAAGAATGGGATTTGTTACTCAAGTCAGATGTTTTGACACAGACTACTCACATGGTACTGACATAGGCGTCAGTAACTACATACGTCTGTACAGAGTCTACCCCCAAAATGCCAGCACACCATTTATTTCAGTATCTGTCCACGGACTGTTGTTGTACATGTTCTCCTCCTTAGTGCTCTGCTCGTAGTGACATGGGTTCTGCTCAGTGTTGCCACCACTCTGGGTTTGATCTCATCGTTGTGTGATTGACGTCAAACACACTTTGAGATCTGATTCTATACTGACACATAACTGTGGAAATCCAACTGGAATTACATTTCAAAACGGTGGTTATTTGATTTCCACACTTTCAATCTGGACACATCATGATACACTTAAGTCTGAATCGGTCTTAAACACACTGTTAGGGCACCATGCAATTAATGCTTCTTACACAAATACTATTTCATGTGTTGACCTGAATAATTGCATATACACTATACAGAATGAAAAAAAGTCATAGATTGTCTCTTTAGCAATTTTTTTTACTCATGTGGTATCTTTGACTCATGATTCTAAGGCAGAGAGGGTCACAGAGGACACCATTATCACCTTAAATCATTTTCTTTCCCTGTCAAACATGGGTGTCAAGCTCATTCATTTTACTTCAGGGGCCACATTCATCCCAATTTGATCTCAAGTGGGCCAGAATAATAAAATGATAACATAATAGCCTGTAAATAATGACAACTCCAAATTGCTCTCTTTGTTGTTGTGCAGAAAAATAGAATGAAATAATGAAATGGCATACATTTCGGGGGCAACTGTGGCTCAGTTAGTTGAGCGGGTCATCCAATGACCAAACGGTCAGCGGTTCAAATCCTGGCTCTGACTGTCCACATGTCAAAGTGTCCTTGGGCAAGACACTGAATCTTAAATTGCTCCCAGTAGGGTCTGGCAGCCTTGCATGGTGGCAGCCGCCTACTGGTGAATGGGTGAATGTGAGGCCTTGTAAAGTGCTTTGGGCACCATGGAGGTGTATTATTTATAAACTATGCTTTCACAAAAAAAAAAAAATGTGAATAAGTTGAAAAACCTGAAATTTCTTAAGAAAAATAAGTGCAATTTTAATAGTATTAAGCCTCAACTTGGATCAATATTGGATCTACAAATGAGGTGTGATCAGCATGTTTGGGCAGAAAATAATGTGTGTGTGTGTGTGTGTGTGTGGGGGGGGGGGCGTCATTGTCGGATCGGGGGGGTGGGGGCGTCCATCATTGTCGGACCAGGGGGGCATCTGTGATTATCAAACGGGGGTCCGTTCTCCTATGGCAGGGTGGACATGGAGATTTCACATACACACACACACACACACACACACACACACACCCCTTGACTCTTAGTATCTTCAGTGTAATTTTTGCATTTCAAAAATTCATTCCGCGGGCCGAAATGGAACCTTTGGCGGGCTGGTTTTGGCCCATGGGCCGTATGTTTGACTCTCCTGTTATAAAATGATGAATATTTTCTATTTTCTGTTTGGATGAACATGTTTCCAGCAAACCACAGACTTTATATTTTATCAACCAAAGGAGTTATTTAAATTTCACATATAAATATTTTTTTCACTTCATTTTGCCCTTTTCAGGTACTTATACCTGTGAAATCTTAATACACCGTCATCTACATTTGAGTGACAGAAGTCTCCAGACATATATTACACTTAGCACAAAACTACGTGTATGAGTCGATACCATTATTATTATCATCATTACCATTAGTTATAAGAATACATTTTTGGCCATTTGACTGACCTGTAAAACTGAATATGAGGTGTTGTGTTTTACAGCTGTCCTTAGGCATGATACCTCACCTTGAACTGAGTCACTTGCTCATGGCTGGTTGTGCCATAAATTTTGGCTTAATCTTCTGATTTAGGGGAAAACACATACACAGAGAGTTTGTAACCACTGGGTGTTACCACACTCTATTACAAATGTGGCTGTTGCATAAGACTATTAGTAACAATGTTTCAGAGAAGCAACACGCATAATGTGCTGTACTTCCCACAAACCAGAATAGGGAATCCCTGCAATAAAGGCAGTGTGAGTCATCCCGGTTAGGAGCCACCAAAACGATCCTGTGGCAGCTCCAGAGCAACAAAGCAGGATCTCCTTTCTCTGTGTTGCTGCTGTGATGCACTGTGGCCAAGACTAATGGGTCTTAATGGAAAATGTAAATACAGCTAAAGGACCCTCAAATGACCCACTGTGGGGAAGCCTCTGTGGAAACACTGAGCTGCCTTCGTCTGCTGCTCAGTGAAAAATAGATGGATGAGACATGTGTAACCGTTTAGACAGACTAAGGAATTTAGCTTTAAATGAAATCCTGTTTGTCTTGCAGATTCAGAGCTTGCATTGATGTACAATGACTCATCTGTGTTGGAGAACCACCATCTAGCAGTGGGCTTCAAGCTACTACAAGAGGAAAACTGTGACATCTTCCAAAACTTGACCAAAAAACAGCGACAATCACTGCGAAAGATGGTCATTGACATAGTAAGTTAATAGATTTACCTCACCTCAGCTACCTTCTTCTTAAATTGGGAGCAAAAAGGGGGAAAATGTAGTATGCACACAAAATCATACATTCATTCAATTACTCTTTTTTTTTTTTTTTTTGTTTACTAAATAATGACTGTGTGTTTCATAAGGTGCTAGCAACAGACATGTCCAAGCACATGAATCTCCTGGCTGATCTGAAAACCATGGTGGAAACTAAGAAGGTGACCAGCTCTGGGGTCTTGCTGCTGGACAACTACTCTGACAGGATACAGGTCAGACTGCACAAAACATCCCAATATGTTGTGTTTTTGTTTTTGTTTTTTTAATCTATAATCATTGTCTTCTATGACATTCCACAATACTAAGGACAACAACACTAGTAAATTAAAAGTGTACCATTGGTGTTATGCCACTGCGTCCTGCAACTGAGTCCTGTGTCAGTAATTCAGTAATTCACTTACGCATCATCACTGCCAGTATTGTGTATTAAGTATGTAATAGTGAGGAATTTGTCACTCTGTCTAGGTTTACTAAAGCTTAAAACTACATAAAATTCCAACATTTATCTTTTTTGTTGCCAGTTTACTTCTAAAAGCCAAATAATAAGATTAAAACGACCTTATAAACCATTAATAATCAATAATAACACTTTATACATACATACATTCAGTCCACACTTACCTTTATGTTGAATGAATGAATGAATTTTTTTTTTTAATTTCAGTTATGTAAAAAACACATAGATATGAAGAACATACAATTAACACAATTGGTAACTGAAAAACGAAGAAGCTGAAGCCAGAGTCTTATTTATGCTTCTCCTACTCCCATCTTTTGAATTACCTGAAGTTGCAGCAAATTAAACATTAACACAAATGAGTCTACATTCAGTTACTTAAGTCACTTAGAGATTATTTTACTTTCATAACCCTTGAAAATTTGACACATTAAATGTTTTGGAAAACTCAACAATGAGCTACATAATTTCAGGTGATTCTATAATTTGACACCTATAACCGAGACACAGCGATATTTAACATTTTTTCTTACTTTACATGTTTCAAACACAAGGGAGGGGTTGATCTGCCTCAGCGGAGGTCTGCGCTCTCTGAGTGTTTTTCTAGTTTGTTTCTTTGTTCCTTTGATTGTTAACACTCTAACAGCAAAACCATTGGTTGAATTCATACCAAATTGGGTTTATACTGTAGATGGCCAGTGACCCAGAATAGATGTCATTACATTTTAGGAAAAGTAGGTCAAAGTTCACATTTTTTATGAATATTCTAAATTTATTTTTTCTCCCATTTACTTATAATGGGCGAAATAAAAACATCAAATTTTTTCAATTCACTTCAAACTTGGCACATATATAGAAGCAACTGATATGCTGATATCATCACACGCATAGACATGATGACATCAACTGGATCGATGCCAAAATAAGCTACAATACGTGCGAGGGGCGGGGTTTGTTGTGCCTGGCATCACTTGTTAGGTTTGTATTCATTTTGATTCTGCTGGGAAATCCTACAGTTATCGCAAAGTCAAATGATTTCAGGGAACAACTGAGGCCTTTATTGTGGATATCATTCTTCTGAAGTTTATCATCTTTGCTGTGTGTTGTGTTCAGGTTCTCCAGAACATGGTGCACTGTGCAGACCTGAGCAATCCCACCAAGCCTCTGCAGCTGTACCGGCAGTGGACCGACCGCATCATGGAGGAGTTTTTCAGCCAGGGCGACCGGGAGAGGGAGAGGGGCATGGAGATCAGCCCCATGTGTGACAAACACAACGCCTCAGTAGAAAAGAGCCAGGTAACACCCAAACACACCGGCATGTGCAAGTAACAGCAGGTACACACTGTACAGTTTTGGGCTCACACAGAAGAGGACAAGATGTGGTGGTGTACTGGTTGTGGCTCTAAAATGGTAGTCCTAAAAAAGATACTTCCAATCTGGATAGTTTCACCGTGAATGAAAATGTAACTACTAACCTGTGGCTAATTAGCTTTAGCTTCAATCATGTGATCACTGTGAGTCAATCATATCAGCACCTTAACTTTGTTAAAATGTTCTCCTAATATTTATGATACTTAACAGCAGGGTGGGTTTCTTAGGTGTGATGAAAGAGAATATTAACTTGTTTGGTGAGTTTAGGGATTTTTACCTTTAGTTTTGACAATTTAAAGCATAGAGTTCATGTAGAGTTGCCATAAATAGGTCTGGACTGTCATAACACCTCAAACTGTCTCACAAAATTTCAAATTTAGTTCATTACAGATCTTTACAAGGGCATCATAATATGCTAGTCTGTGGACAAGATACTAAAGGTCATCACAAAGGTCAAATGACTGTTACAGAGCAAACTCTTTTCAGTCATGTATTTGGGGCACTGAACCACTTCTCCCATAGAACTCCATTCAGACAGATCAGCCTTTGGTCTCCCTCCGCAGCCTCTGAATGTAAAGACTGGAATGTTGCTTCTTTTGTCTATTGGTCTTGGCTCCTAAATCACAAGAGGTTCACAGACAGCTGTTGTCATAGATTTGCAACCAGAGATAGTCTGGGTCAGATTTATGACAGTGTGAGACATGCGTAATGACCATCTCACACTGCGAGTCCTGCAGTGACCTACATCTACGAAGTAACCAATAGGAATGCAGCATGAAGTGACACAGATCAATACATTTATATTTGTTAAAAATACTGACTTCAAGTGTTTTTTTTTCTTCCTTTTTTTTTTTTTTTTACGTCTTTTAACAAGCCACACCTGGCTCCAGATTTTCCTCCTCTTTTTCCCATGTCCATTAAATTCACTTTTGTAATAGTGATCTGAACTTCACTGGTTCATCAGTTCACAGGGTGCACACTGGGGATGATCCATTCTATTGACATATTCTGTCATGTTCAATAGTTGTTGTCACAGTCTGCTCACATTAAACTTGATGTTGTACCTAAGTTTATTAGATCTATGTTGCACAGTATGAATAGACCTGGTAGACTGATGCGATCCACAGTCTGATGGGGCTTTGAAACACAACGTCATTCATCTGTGGGGATTTTTTTGCACCTCACTCTTTGCACAGAGTACTCGCTTTATTTTAGTTGATCTATTTATTTTTTAGTGTACAGTGTATTTCCTTCATTTCCTTTTAGTTTAGTTTAAATTGTTTTAATTGTACTGTTTATTTCCTTTATTTTCTTTTAGTTTAAATTGTTTTAATAGTACCATTTATTTCCTTTATTTCCTTTTAGTTTAGTTTAAATTGTTTTAATTGTACCATTTATTTCCTTTATTTCCTTTTAGATTAGTTTAATTGTTTTAATTGTACAGTTTATTTTCTTTATTTCCTTTTAGTTTAGTTTAAATTGTTTTAATTGTACCGTTTATTTCCTTTTAGTTTAGTTTAAATTGTTATAATTGTACCGTTTATTTCCTTTATTTAATTTTAGTGTAGTTTAATTATTAGTCGTCTAAAAGTAACTTGCAAAGTAAGAATTTCATTGCTCAATACTGCTGTGTATATGACAATAAACTTCTTGAATCTTCAATCTGTGTTTTCTTCAATGCAGGTTGGTTTTATCGACTACATCGTTCACCCTCTGTGGGAGACGTGGGCCGACCTGGTTCACCCAGACGCCCAGGACATCCTGGACACGTTGGAAGACAACAGGGAGTGGTACCAAAGCACCATCCCCCAAAGCCCCTCTCCCGCTCTGGATGAGCCCGAGGACGGCAGCCGACCCCCAGGAGGGGACAAGTTCCAGTTTGAGCTCACCCTGGAGGAGGACGGGGAGTCGGACACAGAAAAAGACAGTGGGAGCCAGCCAGAGGAGGAGGAGGAAGAGGAGGAGGAGGATGAAGAAGAGGAAAACAGCTGTACTGACTCTAAAACGCTCTGTACGCAGGACTCTGAATCAACAGAGATACCTTTGGACGAACAGGTGGGGGAGGACGAGGAGGAGGAGGAAGTAGCTGAAGAGGGAGAAACTCTCTGCTCACAACCCTGTCTAGTGGAGGAAGAGGTAGCAGAGGAGGAAGAGGAGGAGGAAGAGGAGAAAGAGAAATCCCCTGACACATAGCAGTTTATAGACAGCATTAACTGTTCTTCTTAGTAATGACAGATGATTATTTATAGAATATTTTTTGGGTTTTGTGGAGTCTGTCTGTGTTTTTTTGATTTTTTTTTTTTTTTGTTTGTTTTTTTTACACATCTATGTTTATTCCAAAGCGTGCGCTGCTCTTCACCTTGGCCACTCCTCCCGTCAGCTTTGTTCAGACACGCCCACCGGTACTTCTTCAAGTTTTTTTGCACTCAGGAAATCTTCTTTCCATTCCCGTTTGTACTGAAGCGGTGTGTCTTTATTTCACTTTCACTCCTCCTCTTTTCCAAGCTTAAGTTAGGACGTTGATGAGCAGTTCAAAGTCCGCTCAGTGCTGTTCATACGATACATAATCCCACATTTTCCTTCCCTCTGCTTTGTCTCAGCTTTGCCTGAAGTTTAGCGGTGTTTCTGTGTTTTAACAAGTGCCCATTCTCTACAGAGACGGTGTGTTCAAGGAGAATCTCCCTCTCAGTTAGGTCATTTCCTCCCCACTGTGAATTAGGAGGCATATTATGCTGTCGTTCCCCTGAAAACCCGATGAGACGCCACAGAAGTATAAGCTGCAGCACACTGGGGAGCTTTTTGAGACACATTCCTGATGTGGAAGTCTTCCTTGAAAACCTGACTGACACAAAGCTCAAATGTTACAGCCATGACGCTGTCCTAGACCTCTTTGATTTTTGTATCGTACTGTATGTAAGATTCAGATATTTTCTAGAATTTACTTTTGCAATCCTAGGCTTTCTTTTATTAGCAACTAGATGAGATATGACTTTTGAAAATCATGGAACCAATGGAGAGAAATGTATCACAGAGTTTCAGTGTTTGAAGGAGTTTGTTCACAGCTGGATTACGTGAGAAGTGTTCTGAAATGATTGCACTTGCTCCAATAGCATTTATACTACTAATCCCATGCCACTTATTCATATTTGGTTAGTCCTGTGAATTGAAATTTGGAACTTATTCATTACTTCTTTTTTTTTTTTTTTTTTTTTTTTTTTGAAGTACCAGTTTGTAGGATTTGGGGGCATCTATTTGTGGTTTTTCAAGCATGCAAGAGAGCCTACAATGACCATGAAGTCACCATAAACACATCCTCAAAAGCCAGTATTAAATTTGTTTGTTCTTTGCTACCAGAGAAACACAGCGGCACATGAAAAATATTGATTCTAAACTCAAGAAAATACAGTCATTCATTTTTGTGGAGCCTATCCCAGCTAACTTTAGCTGAAGGTGGTCCACATCCTGCACATTTACACTAATAACTATTTACTCTCACATTCACACCTACAGGCAGTTTACAGTGATCAATTAGACCCCCCCTTGCCCCTAAATCTTAAATACTGGTTCTTTAAAGGGGAGCAGAAACATGAAACCTTCTGCTTTACTCTCATTGAACTAGTTTGTGATGTGGATGAAGCCTTTACGTTTGAATATGGTTGCCTGCAGTTCTTTTGAACACATCCTGAGACAATGCAATGCTTTGTAGTTGATACAAAAAGCACCTTTTTTAGAAGCTTGATTTAGCGCTCTAATGTGTATACTACAAAAAAATAACAAAAACAAAATCGGAAGTGGTGTTAAAAATGACCGAGGTGATTTTATATACCAATGTTTTCTTTATTTGCTGCATCTCCAACAGCTGAATACCTTTCTGCCTGTCATTCAGTCAAGCTAGTTCATGTTTTGTTACGTCCTGCAAATTTATTTTTCACAGTACGTTCACTTCGCCATCGCGATGTTAAACCCTGTTGCTGTCTTTGCTTTTGACAAGACAATCAGCTCCGTCGCGTGGTCATGAGAGAACGACTATCCTCTACGTAGATACTCTAATGCACTGATATATTCATATATATATCACCACATTATGCTTGATCACTCCTGCATACTTGGTAAAACATTGCTGTCTTACACCTCGGCCAAGAGTCTCTTACTTTCTCTTTTTTTTTTTTTTTTTTTTTTTTCACTTAACACCAGATGTTACTATTTATTTATATGTTTTTTTTCTATTTGTTTAGCTGTTTTGCAATATAAAGGTGGTACAGTAGATATTTCACTGTAGCATAGACCACAGTACAGGCTTGCCAGTTACCAATACCCAAATATCCTTTTTTTTCCCTCTCTGTGTACATAAAATATAGAAAATCTACAAATGTAAAAAAGAAAAAAACACTTGAAATACTGCACACAGCTTTTTTTTTTTTTTTTTTTTAAAGAGTGCTTGTTTTAATTCTGTGTCATTTCAGAACTTTTTATTTAATCTTTTATTTTGTGCCAAGATTTTAGTTTTTCTGTTTTTTCATCCTCACCCAAAGCCCTTACCTGTAATAAGATTTTTCTGGTTTTATCGCTGTTTACAAACATATATTTATTGTGCTGTATATAATATATAATTATTAATGTTATTACTATCATAATGCCGTTTGTTGTAAATGGTTGATTCTTATCATCCCTTTTGGTGATGGTGTGGCTGTATTACGTACCTCTTGTTGAGAGAATGTTTATTACACATGAGCTTCAGTGTAAAAATGATCCATCGACATGTTGCTTATCTGAGAACTAGCTCAGTGAAGAGAGGGGGAAAGCCAAATTGTTTTTTAAAAAGAAACTGTTCCTTGGCCCATGGGCTGTGCCTTAAATTCAACGCATGTCATTTACTTTAGCCTTTTTCCTCTTATTTTCTAGTTCTCTTTGCTGCATTGGCAAATCTTTCGGCTTGTGTTGTCCTGATCTCCCATTGAGTTCTCAAAAATGTTGCCTTTTTACAAATACAGCCAAACACAATTTGCTCTTGTGAAAATTTGGCACTGATTTAGAAGAAGAAGAAGAAAAAAAAAAGTATATTATCAGTGTCGAAGCTTGTAGAGATTCAGGTCAAACACAAGTCACAGATTTGCTCCTTGAGTGATGTGTGGTTTATAGCCGGATGTCTAAGGGTCGTATTTGCTGTAGGCGTGGTCCGAACAACTCGCACATCCCAAAGCCCTGCTACTACGCTCAAAAAGATGTGACACAACACGTGACATGTGAGCGAAATGGGAGTAATTTCGATGTCTCACAGTTATTCTTATGTGTGTTTGTGTCACAGCTTCAAACACTGAATGGGAGGAAGGGGGGGGCAGGAGGGGTGTGACGTTGCTACTCATCCACGTCTTACAAAACACAGAGGCTTTGAGACACATCTGTATGTTCAGCCAATGCTGCATTAATTATGGCTGGAACAATAACAGTGTGTTGCTTTATCTATGCTCGGCCCACACTTCCACTCACATTACTTGCAATATCCAAAACCACTGACATCTTTCTGCCTGGACAGGAGAAGAGTTAGGTATATTTCTGTTGTGAACGGGGGGTAAGGGGTTACATGGGGGTGGGGGGGTGGGGAGGGGTCTTGGGTGAGAGCGTCATTGTCCCGCAATAGGGACTCTTATTTTGACACACATACTGTAGATTATAAACAGCCCTGGACCAATGGAAACAGTGGGTTCTTTTCTCATTATGTGTTCTATTTTTTTATGGTATGAAAGGAAAACACAAACTGTAACTTAAAAAAGGTCTTCAGGACAATTATTTTTTGGGTTATGTCTTTAGAATGCCAACTTGTCTGGAAGTTTTCACAGGACAATTAAAATGTTATTTTAATGGATTCCTTGTTAATTGCAGTCTATTGGATAGCACTGTAGATCATACAACTTTATGTAAAAAACATAAAAACAAAGGAAAAAAAGTTTTTATATGCAATGGATTAAATAAAAGCATGGGTTGATTCTGCCTACTCACTGGTTTCTTGTTGTTTTTGAAATGGGTGGTTTTACTGTTTTATTACTAAAGGTTAGCGTTAGGGAAAAGACCCTGATATAGAGTCTATTTTTTCTGATAATTCTCTATAGATGTAAAAAAAAAAAAAAAAATGGTTTTGATGTAAAGTTTTATCCAGAATCTTTCAGTATGAATCATTTAAAAGCACTAAATCATTTCAGATTCTGTTTGCATGGAGAGGTAAGTCGTTTCTAGTTTAATTCAGACTGATTGTAAAATTCGTGGTATTTTTATGCAGGAACTTAAACAGATTTGTGCAGTTTTTAAGTGAATATCAGGATTGTGACTTTATGTTCTTTCGTTGTTTGTATTTTAGCAGCAAGAAGGGGGCCATCGCAGAAAGTAGAAATCAAACCACCATCATGTTGGACACACACCTGATCAAGCAACTCATTCTGTGACAAAGGTCAGCACAGCTGAGAAGACGCCAGTAAAGCTGAGGTTTACTCTGCAACCGCCAAACCACGTCCAGACACATCAGGAGCCTGTAGCTGGTATTTTAGCTCTAAGAATAAAAACTAAACTTACTAAAAAAGTAAATAGACTTACTCGCCATCACATTTTGGCTCTCA
Source organism: Sphaeramia orbicularis (assembly GCF_902148855.1). NCBI lineage: Eukaryota > Metazoa > Chordata > Actinopteri > Kurtiformes > Apogonidae > Sphaeramia > Sphaeramia orbicularis. Next base: position 21,581,311 of record NC_043965.1, read on the forward strand.
AGATTTTTGTAAATAAAGTGTGACTCTTCAAACCCTGTCTGTATATCTGTTGTTATTCTCAAATCAATAAAGTTTAGTATTTTTATACATGCATTTTTAAAGTTATTTGTTTCCTTATTGCAGAGTTAAAAGGTAAAACTGCGATGTGGTGTTTACTGGTGGGTCTGTATTTAGATAACAGTTAATAAACCACATAGTTTATTATGATAAAGTCTGCTTTTTTGACTTGGTGCATGGATTCAACAGTATGAAATACCACTGGAATTTGTGGAGTTTTACACTGTATATAGGCTATGAAAACACTGAAAAACTGGGATTTAAAATATTTAATTTTTTATTTTGTTTGGGTAACTTCATTTTAATTGGTCATATACATATCCATTCCTACCACTCAAGTCTCTAATGTCTAAGAAAAAAGGAGATACTTAGGTAAAATAAAAAGGTAAAGGTTGATTTAAAAAAAAAAAAAAAAAAAAGCATCAACCAGGAAAAGCTGAGTGGATGACATGTGGATCAATTGTTTGTCAGTGAATACCTCAAAAACAAAAGAATCGGATTTGGATATTACAGGTTATATTACATATTGGAGGAGAAATTTAAGATTTGTTTTTTTAGGAAATATCTTTACAGTTTTGAAACATTTTCCAGAGAGACAAAAAACTGATCAGATCCATAGATAATCTTGTGTTTTTATGTTTTTTTCTTGTTAAAAAAGTGATCTTCTCCCGAAGGTGTAGATCTGAAACCCACAGAATTTGGATCCAAATTCAAAGACGGGATCGATTTGACGTAAAATGTGTTGTAGTTTTTGCTGTACAGGGGCAGACAGGTAGAATAAATGTCTCATCATATACTAACAAATAACTTTTGTGCTTATAGTTTGTGATTTTAACCAGTAGTTTCATCTCAGCAAAAAAAAACTCTCTGTGCTTCTGTGTAATGTTTTATCATCAGCAGCTCATCATTGTTGTATATGTCACACATGTTATCGTAGTTCATCGTATGGAGGAGGCTTATAGACCAGTGGGTGAGGGCACTGACCATGAAACATAACATTGTCTGTTCAGTCCACGTCCATATTGACCTGCATGTCTCTGTCCTAGTTTCCATCTGTGCTCTATTAAAGAGAAAACCACCAGCAGTGAACATCACAACTATTATTAGACTATTATTCTATTCTATACTGAAGGATAGAATATGAATTATATACAGTATCAGTTAAAGTCCAATAGTAATCTATCAGTGCATGATTAAACTTTATATTAATTTAAATCAACTTTATTTATAGAGTACATTTCATGCACAAGGAAGACTCAATGTGCTTCACATCAGGTATGTAACATAAAAACATACGAAAAAAGAAAGGGCTATACATATTAGTAGTTAGTAGTCGAATTATTCCCTTTAAATGGATATTGCCTGTTTTACTGCATGTTTTATACTCTCTTGTTTACTGTATGGTGTCCTTGAGTGCCAAGAAAGGCACCTATAAATAAAATGTATTATTATTATTATTATTATTATTATTATTATTATTATTATTATTATTATTATTATTATTATTATTATTATTTAAGCAATACATATACAGTTGATGTGTTTAATCTGTAATGATAAATATAATTGTATCATGTAAGTGTGATAAAGAAAAATGCATTTTCTTTTAAAAGTAGGAATAAATTAGCACAAAAATGTAAAGGTGTACCAGTTTAATTTCTATATTTGTCATGGTACGTTCCACTTTTGGGTCTGATGCTACATAAGTGTAAGAAGACACTGGATCCTTTTGTGAAAAGTTATGAATGAATCAGCAGCAGCATCTCAGACGTTGGTGTAGACATGGTGTTGTGACACTAGATGGTGCACATCCACTGGAAGTTGATAAGCCTGTGGTGCATCAAAATCTCCTTCAGGTTTCCACCAGTGTAGCAGAGGAAAAGAAATAACACAAAAGCTTCAGATATAATTTGTTTTATTTCCTATAATCTCAAAAACATATGTCTAACATTGCCTGCACTCCAAGAAGCCAATACGGTTATTTATAAGGGAAGTTGTAGTGTTTAAAATCAGAACAACCGCACAACCTTTTAGGCAAATTGATCTTGACTTGAGTTTGTTAATTTATTTCATGGCTATTAGCATAAAATTATAATAACACACAGATGCACATGTACAAAGCACGTGTGCACACATATTCTCAGGGAAATTAAAATAGTGTGTCCCTTTAGTGGGAGTTACAATAGTATGGCATATGGCATGGACTAAGTCATCTCCCTGACTATCTTTCACAACAACAGTGCATTTTGACATGAGAATACAACCACCGACATTTAGCAGGAACAGCATATAGTACGTGGATACATTTGTACAAAAGGTATACACAAACAATACACTATATTATGTCATTGATTTTGTCAATATGGCAGGTACACATACAGTACATAAACTCCCATCCATACGTACACTCAGACACACATTCAATGGCTGCAGGTACCGAGTGAAGCACACACTCTTTTTTTTTTTATTTTTATTTTTTTAGAGATTGTACATTGGTACAGCCACTCTGACTAAACTGTCACTCAGCAGATAGAGTCGTTGTCCTCAAAGACAGGAAAAAATATTTACAGGGTTTAATTAATAAAATATTGCACTTATTGGCCCATTGCATCTCATAGCGAGTGCCATGATAATGCTCCTAAATCTGTAACATACACTATTTTAGAATATAAATCTACATGGATAAGTCAGGAGTGACTTCATGCAATTTTTTGGAGGTTTTATTAGTAAACTATGCAACAAACAACCGACAATGCTAAAGGAATTGGAATATTTTGGCACAAATGTTTCATGAATTACAAGTGTTCTAAGAAACAAAAAGTCTTTTTTTTTCTGGGTTTTATTTACTTCAATCTTCATATTATATAGACTTAAGTTATCTTTAAAACAACTACAGGATAGTATGTCTGCTAAGGAGAGATTCACATATCAAACTACCATGATGTTTTGAAGTTTCCTAAGCAGGTTACTGATGATTTTTTTTCCAGAGGGACATCATTTCATAGCATAAACATGAAATGTAAGCATGCTGGCTTATAAATTAAACATCAATTTTTCATATATGGCTGTTTATTCCATGCCAGAGCTGATCATCTGTTATCTGTATATAATCACTCTACTGTGCCTTATAGGTATGTGATTGTTTTTTTACTGGTTGTCGCTGTAACGTCGAGGTGAGGATGGTTAGGGTTGGGTAAGGCCCATCTTTAGATAAAACAGCACATATGATTGAGTTTTTGGCAGCATGCTTGTCGCAAAAAAGTAAGACTAAAGGCTCATTGTAGAGGCTAAGCACATAGAAATACTTGCTTGTAAGATTCACAGAGATACCTATCAGAGAACCGCACATTTACAGACAGCAAAACATGGAATAGTACTCACATTAACATTACACGTACTGGATTCATTCAAAAAAGGAAGCAGGACAGAGAAACTCACAGAGGCCGTGTTGGAGATGCTAAAAGGCCACTTTTTTATCCAAGGTAGATTATTTTTGGATGGCAAAATGTCACTCATCTGTGATTTAGACAGAATACGCACACTCATGCAACCCAGATCCACTATACTGCACAGTCACACAACAATCACACGCTCATAACACCAGACGCGCTGCACAAAAGAAAGCTGCTACATCGTAGGGCACTAAATCAAAGATTTGGCAGCTTTAGGAGAAAAAAATAAACCTATAAAAGGATAATACTTACTGTACAAAAATAAAAATAAAATAATTATTAAAGCACTCACTGACTATCCCTTATTTTATAATTACTTTAAGACTTTAAAGGTCTTTAGGGGTTTACTGTACAACATATGGACTATTTCCAGCATTATCAAATATACTTGGTTTATAACCATACTGATTAGCCAAAGGATGAGAATATAATGTCTCTAAGAGTATTATCCTAGATATCCTATACTGTTACACTGTTTACAATAGCTATGTACTGTATGTCTGTCTGGTTATTTGCTCTTGATATAAGGTGATAGAAGGTGGAAGATAATACAACAGCATTTTAGAGGTCTACTACTAAACAAGGTTTGAACTGTCCAGAGAAAGCTGTGCTAGCAGAAGTGTTAATGCTGAAGGAGAAGGAAACTCTGCACACTCTATGGCCTTCAAGGATCTGCCCTGCCCTCCCTTTGCTGTCTGATTTGGAGCACTAACAGTTGCATCCAGGCTGCTGCAGAGGTGGAGCACTGTCTGTGAGTTTGGCAGTGGGGGCTCCCGTGGTGACCGCCGGATCACTGTCCAAGCTTTCGGACATCTTGTCACAAATTAGGTCAACGAGACGCTCAAAGGTCTGCTTCACGTTGATGTTGTCCTTGGCGCTTGTCTCGAAAAACTCAAAACCTTGGTAAAAGCAAGAATAAATCATATAAGTATGTGACACTGAAAGTACGATCCAAAGATAAGGAACAGAATCTGCTTCTATGGTTTAAAGACAGAGAGTGAAGATGGAAAAAAACACGAAATTCTGTGGTTTACACTGCGATTACAAAATGATTATTGGAAAATGTGGATGTTGTCTTACCCAGCTGTTCTGCCAGCAATCGCCCACTGTCCACTGACACCACTCGCTCCTCTTCCATATCACACTTATTCCCAGCTAGCACCACCTGTGCATTGTCCCACGAATAGGTTTTTATCTGGGTCGACCTGAATGTAAACACAAGATATGAACAGCACCGAATCAAGCTGTTACTGTCATTAAAAAAACCCCAGAAATGATTAAATCGTTCTGGCACCGTATTTTCTAAAGAGTTGGGCGTAAGTAAAGTTTGCTCAGCATTGGTCCATGGTTATGTAGAGTGATTACATCAGCTTACACTTGGCATTCATGTGATGCTTGAGTCACTGATGGCAGTAGAAAAGTGGGTCAATTACTATTCTGCACTGAAAGTAAACAACCCTTTTGATCTGATGTGTTTTATAATTCACTTTTCTTTTTTTTTTTTTTTTAGCTTTTAACTTTTTACAGCCAAACTCTGTCCCAGAAAAACTTTAATTGTACTTAATTTTTATTTTTTAAAGCTTGGCAGAGGCAGGCTGTTATTTATTGAAGATGTATCTGAGACGACCAATGGAACAGCGTTCAAAGTTCATGTTTTAATGCTGCAGCAAGCTGTTATCATTACAGCACATATGCAATTAGATTTAACATTATTATGTTAATAGTTACAACATTTTATTTCAGTCTTTATATTGCAAAAATTGATAATGTGCAAAATAACCTATACTTTGATGACTTCACACTAATCATTTCAGTGGTTTTAAGAGGTTTACACTAAAACAGGTTCGGTCCAACAGTTACGTGTAATAATAAGGTTTGTAAGTCGCTGAAATACATGTGCAACTCTAACTTGAAACAGAATTTAGGGAAGGAATTCAAGGAACAAATATCTCCTGCACAGTTGTATTAGCAGTGAAAGTAGGGCAGCGAACAGACCACCAACTGAAAACAGGAGAGAAAGAGCCAGCAGGAAAGGAAGAGAGAGCAGCAAGCAAGATGTTCGCACTCATCCTCACTGTGTCCAGATCTGACTTGTTATAGCAATTCAAATGTGGGTCATTTCCAAACCAACTGCTTAAAATGCTCTCAAACAGGAAACCACTTGTACTCTAGCTGTTCTCACAAATCTGCAGGGTCTGGATGTTCAATCTCTGGCATCTACAGTTATTTTTAAAACAACTTGGCCCCAATGGAAGAGCAGACGGGAAAAAAAAGGGCGTATTGATAATCAATAAACTCATAGCTAGACTGTTTTTTCTACTAAAATCATTGCAAAAGCACACATTTGATGTCAGCATTACAACATTTCCCTGTTTTGTCTCAGTCCCAGGCAGGAAATGAGCACGTCACAGGCTTAATGCAGACTCGGGGAAGGAGATGTTGCCATAGAAACCCTTTTTTTTTTTTTTTTTCTGCAACCTTGTCACAAGGAACAAGGGAAAGAGAAAGTGGATTTAAAGCCCAAGGCAAAGGCAAAAAAGAGAGATTGTAGCTATGTGAAGGGTGAAAAAGAGCCTGTTCCCTTGTATACAGTTGATTTGTTCACTGTTTGACATGTTAGCTCACAGGTAGCTCTCCAGGACAGTCGCTGCCAGTGACACACTTGGCTCCATTAATTAAGATACCCATCACAGACAGCGCTTAGACGGTAGTATTCCATCAAAGTGTCAGATGGGCTTTAAAAGAATAATAGGTACGTCTGGCTCTGACCTCCCTCCTCATGATAGCTCTTTCTTCTTTCACAATTATCTTAGTGCAAATTAAGCTCATAATTTGATCCGTGGTATTAACACAGTTGTAGTCGTACATCGTTCATCCCTCATTAAAGCACTCAGAGCATCAAATAGCCCAAGTGTGCACAGAAGTCAAAATGCAGCTGTTTGACGGGTGCCTCCAGAAGTAGCTGTCAGGTGCTGCAAGCGACGTAATGAGAGCTGAGTAGACACTGGCCTTAATAATGATTGTCATAGTCCCGCAATCAGTTTTAGTCACATGACAACCGTGTCTGACTGCAGTGAGAATGATTTCATTGTTTTCTTGTAGCTGATGCAACAATAATATCACAGAGGTTATCATTCAGAAATCAATGCTCATTCTCGCGCAATATCTCTGGAGCTACAAGACACAGCACTATAAATAAAGGTGAGAATGACACTTTTGCACTGCAGCACCTGGTGCAAGGCAGAAAGATCAGCACCATATAAATTGCATGCATTAATCTCACGCGGCAGATGTGAGATACCTGTGTTTCACCAGAGCTTTCTATCTGTTGTGATCTATCATATGAATCTAGAGCAAGAATCTTAACCCAGAAACCTCATTTCTGCAGCAGATCGAATGCACCCTACCACGTTCTGTTTTAGACACGGATGCATCATCATCATTCGCCGACATTTGGGCTTGGCTCAGAGCGACTGTTCAGCTACACTTGTGTGACTCATGAATGGACAAGAGCCATGACCTTGACAAGCCTCCTCTAGTAGCCCATCCTCATGCCTGACAGAGATGCCACATACTGTGCACACTCCTGCACATTTAGGCCTGTCGAGCACTTCTGAAAAATCAATGATATCACTGCAAGGAGACAGGAAGCGGTGAAAAAGAAAAAGAGTTTTACAGTTAAGCATGCGAGTAAATGACACTGAGTATGGAGCGAGCTTCAAAATGACTGGCTCAAACTCTGCTGTGTAGGTGGAAATGACCCAATCATATTCACACAGGTGTAAAGCACTGACAATAGAACCTGTTTATTAAACCAATCACTAGTCTATGAGTGAATGTGACAAAACAATCAGTGCCAGTTCAGTTCCTGGTTTAATAAACTACAAAGCATTGGCGCCACTTGTGCTGCTTTTGTGACGATCCGTCATTGTTACCTCTGCCAAGGGGGTTACGTTTTCATTGGGGTTTGTCTGTTTGTTTGCATGTCTGTCTGTCTGTCTGTCTGTCTGTCTGTTTGTTTGTTTGTTTGTCTGTTAGCAAGTGTTAAAAACTCCACTTCCTGGTTGGGGAGGGGCAGGACCTCGCCTCACCTATCAGGCCACACCCAACCATTAAAGAGGAAGGATCAGGCCCAGACCATCCTCTTTTCCCTTTGTTTGACTGGGAGCATGCGGCCTGAAGAACAGACAAATTCTTGAATGCATTGACTGGATAGATGCATATCTGAGTGAGTCATAGTTTGTGTTACTGTTAGTTGAATATGTTTGGAATTGTTTTAGTAATACAGTTATTGTTTCCCTTTGTTTAAGATTCAGAATCATCCTATCCATGTCATCACCTGAACTATTCCACCTGTAAATAACCTGCCTGAAGAGAAAATAAAGCATTAAACGGAATCCCTGACCAGTTTTCATATCTGACCGTATGCCAATGCAGAAGTTTTAATAATCCCAACACAAATCAACCCTTCAATATCAGCCTTCATAGTTTTTACAGCAAGGTAACTCAAAAAGTTATGGACAGATTTGGATGAAATTTTCAGGAAATGTTGATGCTGGCAGAAGAAACAAATGATTAAATTTTGGTGGTGATTGGGGTGGGGGGTCTGCCTTGGTGGAGGTCTCCACTCTCCAAGTGCTTTTCTAGTTTTCATGATTGGCAACATCAGTTTCCTTGTGTTTTCTTTTTGACTATTTTTCCTCTCTTTTTTTCCTCTCCTTTCCTCTCTTTCTAAGACAGTGACTCACTATAGGTTAGACTTAATGTTAAGAATGTCTTGATGATGACCTACACAATACGACTGCAGAAAGAACTGGATGAAGAACTGTGGGTAAAATGGTATGTTTACATAACCTGTGAGACGTATTTGTAAACCATTAAGTGTAAAAACTGTGTTGTTTGTCCGAACAATGCGATCTCTGTAACCATTTGACCTCACAACCTGTTCGTTCTGTTTTTTTCTTTTTGTATCTGTTAAAAAAAGAAACTAAATAAAGAGTTAAAAAAAAAAAAAAAAGAATGTGCTGATGTTCTCATTCTTTGTTGGTGGTATCACATGCTTTGCACATTAAGCTGCTAGTTCTGTTTCTATGTTTTCTGTTTCTAGAGCTGCTGTCCATTATATTTCTGCTACTGCTGTGCTGTTGCTTTTTACATTCTGTTCATATACACGATATTGATATTTACGACTTCTGCATGCTTAGAGGTGATGTGCTGCTGGCTGTTTAGTTGGTATTAACCTGCTGAATTGCCCTGTTTTTATTTGCATTTGTTCTATTGATTTGCAGTGTTTGTTATAATTCCTTGCATAAGCTGTATTATTGAAAAACTGTTTTTATGAGCAGTTGAACTCAGGTCCTCTGATGTGAATGTTATTTAAAATGTACAAAATACAAGCTGACTTGTCTTGAGGCTGAAAGTTGTTTTGGGAGTTTTCATAATGTCATTATTCTTATCATTTTAGGAGTAAACTTTATTCAGACTTGGTTGTTCCCATGAAAATAGAATTAACTGCTTGTTATTTGTTTAGCGTTAAGGGCGGAGGGGAGGCCTGGTTTGTATTATGACATACACCAGAGTCGTTCTTCACAGGCTGGGTACATGCACCTTTTCACCTTGAATTAAGATGCTACCATCGGGCCAGATTTTAACATTAGGCGAACGCTGTGCTAATATTCACAGCATGCTTCATTATATCTCCTGAAAGAGGATCCTGTTATTTATTCTGCTCCATGATTATCTGAGGTCACCCAAGATGACATGGAAGCTGCTTCACAGATTGTAACAGTTAGATGATTCTTATTTAGCAGCGTTTTGTTTTGGGGGTTTAATGTCCTGAACACCAGAATTATTTCCACCTCTTAGATTCACTAAAGTAAACTTTATTGAGTATAAAGCATTTTCCATGAACTCTGTGATCATTTGTCAGTTGCTAAAGTCCCATCACATCTGATACTGTGTATTGATCAGATGTTCATAACAATTCAAAATAATCTATAGCATCACAAACAACCGCATACTATATATAGATTGAGAGATGAAACCTACAGAACCATCATTAACCCCTGCTGGTCCGGTGTAACTCACCAGTCCTGCACAGCACCGAAAGACTCCTCATTGGTGATGTCGTACATGAGGATGAAGCCCATGGCCCCGCGGTAGTACGCAGTAGTGATGGTCCTGTAGCGCTCCTGGCCCGCTGTGTCCTGCACACACACAACATGATTTAACATCGCTGATAATCATCTGACTGGCAATTACACTGTGAATGTGAAGCACAGCAGCATTGACATGACCCAGTGCTGTGCTTGATGCTTTATAAACATCCAGTTAAAATGAATGTTATTAATCTCAGGCTTTCACAACATAAAAAAGCCATTACTCTAATTTAAACAGGAGCACATTTTAGATTGTTATCTCTATAGCACTTTACACACAGTGTCACACTTTTACTTATGGCTAAGTTAGTGTAGCTCATGATGTGGAAATAATCATTAAGCTATTTGCCTCACTGGCTTTGCATCGATAAGATGCCAAAAACAGCGATTCAGTTTTGGCTGATGTGATTGATTCTTCCTCCTCCTCCTCAATAAAATAATTGCTCAGCTGTGTTAAAGACTTGCTGGTGTAGTACTGACATCTCTGGTGACACACATGTTTGTTAAATGGATATAAAGTGAGAAAGATGAGACGGAACAAATTGCAAAAAAGCAGCAATGATTACTGAGGATTCAGAGGTAGGATAATGTATACAGATTACAGTGGAAATACACATCTACAGCAGCTTTTGCTACAAGATTTCAAAGTTTTAATGCAGCAAAATGAAGAAAGATTACACTTTGCTGTAGTGGATACTTCCACATAGAAAAAATAAGAATGTAGCTTTAAGGTTCAGAGTGTTTTGTTTAGTTTGGATTCTGTTTGTCTGTGCATCATGTTTTACAGATTTATCTCTTATGACAAGCCATACACCATAATTGCATAATCCCAAAGATACTCCTCTTGTTACACTTGGTGTTTACAGCACTGATGTTCCACCCACAAGAAATGTGTTTGCAGGCGTCTGTGAATCATGATGGAGAACTTCTGGCTGCTCTACTTGGCTCTTATTGAACAGAAACTGACAGGAAACACTGGATTGTATTAACCACAATGGTTTGCTCTCTGTCAGTCTGCACATGGTTGCAACAATGCGCCTGTTATAGCCAGAGGACAGCTCTGACCTTCAGTCTACAATACAGAGCTCGCAGCCTGCAGAGTCCCCCCACACACCACAGATAAGACCTTTTGTCAGTTTACAAAAAGAAGAAAAAATCATGTGAATATGTTCATTTTATATGTCATCTGTTGTGGAGAGTCCACAAGTGAAAAACATGATATATATTATTTTTTCCTGGTAATTATTACTACTATTACAGTAGATGTCTTAATCATAAAAGAGTATGTAAACATCACCTGAATGACATTGAAAACTATGTGTTTTATTTTTCTATAGCCTATTGATCCTTAGCTAAGTGCTCGACAATGACCTTTGCAATTCCATACTATTTTCCTGTGCAGGTTTGCTTGTTCTCAATTAAAAGACAGGAGCAGGACAGGAAAAAAAACTGCTGAGTCTCCTGAATTAGAGCCCCTTGAAATGCTTTGCTTGTAGTCTTTAGCTCGCCAGAAATCAATCCAAGAAGCTGAAATCTCCAAGTGGACAGATAGTAAGTGGAGGCTGACACTTTGCATCATTCACTACAGCGAGTTTCAGTTTTTCACGTGGTGTTTAATCATCCATTTTGCCAAACTCTGTACTGCTTTTCATCCACTTCAGTAAAATATGACAACAGGGACAACTCCATGACGCATTAAGTCGCCTTTTTTCAAAGAATTCTCTTAGCAGATTAATAGTTCGACTAGCAGAATCACATTAGCAAATAGCCATCACTTTAAATGGCCACTTACTGTATGTCTCAGCTCTCTCAGAGCCCAATTAAAAAAGACAGGGCCATTAACCGGATGCAAGGCCAATCCCCTACCTCTGCAAATATGCTTGTCTTTGTTAATGATGAAAACACATTATCTCAGTTACCCAACCATGTGACTGCTCAAAAACAAGATTCACATACTGCTGGAGTATTTCTTGTATATCTCTTTCTTTTGTGATTAGTAAACACCAAATATTTGTGCATGCCTAATTGCTGCAAAGGACAACATTATGACAAAAATAAAGAACAGAAAACACAGTAGAAAATGGAGCACAGAATGCATTAAGGAAAAAAAGGAGAATAAGTGATGACAAAAATGTAAGAAGCAGAAGGGCAGAATGATAACTTTTGTATTTACAAAGAATTATGAGCCTTAACAGCGCAAATGAACTCCCAATTAAGCAGCCTTGGACATTCTTCAGTTTCCTACACATTCTGACAAAAGTGTTGCTTCTGTGTTGTTCACACTGTGTGCAAAATTAACACTTACTAGTCTTCTGGCAGTAATGGTGAGACTTCCATCTGTCTCACCTTCATTGTAGTGTCTGAAACACTGCGGTTCCCGAAGGTTCCTTTAATTTGAGGACTGACATGCAACATGTTTTTATGAATAGCAAAAAAACTTGTCTTGAAAAAAATCCACTTGTAGTATTTTATATACATCCATTTAGATGTTTAAACTGAATCTGAATTATCTTTATACTGCTACTACTCAAAATATATCATAGTTTGAGTGGTCTGTATGCTACATGGTATTATGCAAATCATTTTAAAGTTAAATGGAAAGTGAAGGGTTCCAGAGCATACCAAGCAAGCAGACATTCAAGCATGGTCTGTCTCGAGAGCCAAAATACTGACTAAAATTGATTTTATGCAGGGCTTGTCTTGTGCCTGCAGAATTCTTTTCATACAGCTATCATGTCACAACCTGTCATAGTCCTTGAAACGTATTGATCAGCAGAGGAAGATACGGCCAGAGGTCAAGAGAAAGTAGGGCCTGGGCATGGATTGGCAGTCTTTTACAGACAGAAGTAATTCTGCAGAAACACACAGATAGAAGAAGAGAACAAGAGAAACAAGGGGGCAGGGCATCTCTGAAGAGCCCCTTCCCCCTTGGTACTCTAGCAGTCCTCCAAGAGACCTTGGAGGAAAATAGAAAACAGATTTATTCTGCTTCAACTATGCTTCGACATGCAAATCTCTCAAATGAATGAAATGGAAATTTGTTTGTGGCTGGCATAACAGAAGAGTGACATGGAAAGAAAACAAAGCTGAAACAGGAACATTGTGAACACTGTTTGTAATTAGTTTCACAAAGTTACTTTATCTACATTTATGGATTATCATTATGGATTTGGTCTTCTAAACTGAGTGGATTGTTTTTTTAGAAAAAATATTGTGGTGTTTGCCAGCCAAGATAAGCATAAGATAAACAGAAATGAAGAAAACGATCCCAGCAGCAGAAACAACAGCGTCTTTGCAGAAGCAATTGTGCTTCTGAATATGTCACCTGTACATTATCACTCTGAACTTCACACTCCTATTGATACATTTCTTAATAAATAATGTGGTGTATCATGTTTTGCACTTTCCAGATACAGTATATCATACACTCCACATCATATTGTTCCTTGTGCACAGCACATATTTCTTCTCAGTTGTTCATATCCTGTCTCAATTATTATTACATTCTGTTAACAACTACTGTTGTTTTGCATTTGTTGGATTTATTATCTTTGCATATGTGCGAGTAAACGCATTTGAGAGACACATTTTTGGTAGCTGGCATACTTGGCTGATTCTGGTCATGAGTAAAACATTTTGTGGAACACTTCACTGTTGATATTTCATACCCAGATCTGTAGTTTGATCCTTTTATCGTTCTTGTAAACAGTTTTCACTTTGAAGTCGATGCCCACTGTGCTGACAAAAGCTGAAGTGAAGGCGTCATCGGCGTAGCGGAACAGGAAAGACGTTTTGCCCACACTGCTGTTGCCAATGATTAGCAGCTTAAACATGTAGTCGAAGTTTTGGTCCCCTCCCTCTCCCTTCCCTTTCACATCCTGAGTGGCAGCCATCTGCAAAAACAATAAGAGAAGCTCTGTAATCAGGACTGATGAAAAGAATGCTTTAAGAGGTTCACCTTGAAGTTAATGTGAGTCTTTCCAATGTGCTGACAGAGCTGTGATGCACAGAAGAGGAGAGCTCATCTAAAAAAAATGATTATTTTTATGTGCACAACCCAGGGAGCTGAAGAGCAAAAATGCTGTACATAAGGTACACAACAGGCTTGTTTTACATGCCACAGATCAGAGGTGACAGAAGGCTGTGTCAGGCAAATCAGCATGACCATCAGCACCAACACAGCAAGTGGTGTATTGATGAGTATTAGATAACTACAAGTCAAAAACAGCTTTTTGCCTCCACTAAAACCATTGCACAATGGCTGTAATTATGAAGTTTTAGGTATTACACAGTAGCCCTATACAAATGTAGCATATTGGTACCTTACTTATGCTGGGCCACAAACCCCCTTAATTCACAAGAGTGTTTTGGAAAAATGTTTCACACTTAAGGCTTGTGTTTTACATATGAGAAGATAGCATTGTAGGAGCAAAAACATCAAATTAAATACGCTTTAAAACGTCTACACTGAGCATTTCTACTTAAGCGTGTGAGCATGTCAGCAGTCAGCGACCTAAGAGGACAGACAACTACTAGCAAGAGGACAAGAGCACAGTCATCTTTGCTCCAAGGTGAATGTTTTGACAAAGCCGCTGTGCTTATATGTAAAACATGTGCATCCAAGCTCTCCTTTTAGCCTATGCAGATATAAATAATACCGGACATCCGGCCTGCATTCATCATACAGGGTTTCTGTTCTCTTCCGCGTAGGAAAAAAAACACCTTTAAGGCAGTGCAAGGGCACCGCTCGGAATATATGTGTAATACTGGCATTTACAAACACCAGTAAAACGTGTAATGAAATAAAACAAAATAAAACAGCCCCAAAATGACACGATGTAGCAGCTGAGCGGAGTGTCCGTAGCGGAAAGGGTTAGACAAGCAATTCGGGGCATTTTTTTTTCCCTTTAATGAAATGCTTAACTATTAATGAATAAAACTACCAAGATGCTGCGAGGACATAGTCTGAAACAAACCTGTGTTGAAGGCCTCGGTTGTCTGTCTGCCCCTGTGTGTGTGTTTTTATTATTATTATTATTATTTGTGTCCAATGCAGGCGTCGATTCTCGTCCCCCTCTGTTTCTCGTTTTCTCTTTGGAGCGCCGACCGATTTCAGCACCTGGGAGCTGTCCCCTTAGCTTCAGAGCTGGCACGCGCCCCTGAGCTGACGAGGCTGGCTCGCGTGAGATGAGCACGAGCAGCAGAGTGAGTGCGTGTCTCTCACGTCACCGCGAGCTTTTTAAGAGGATGCGGTGGTTGTAGTTTTGCAAACCATCTCGGGGTGGGCAAGAGGATAGCATTAAAAGCCAAAATTCGACTACGATACCCAGAATGCAGCGCGCCCCGACTGTCAACAGTTGTATGATTCACTGGAGAAAAAAACCGTGTGTAGTTCGCGTTGTTTCTACAGACGCTTCGCATCATGGGAAATTGTAGCAGGGTAATATAAAAGCTAGAAATACATATTTACTCTAACACGATGTGATATTCTTTTACAAACCTGTCAGTCTAAATCCTTTTCGCCTTACCTTCCCATACAAGTCCATGTTGCTGTCAGTAGTAGGTTACAATAATATTTCTAATGTTTGCTTTAAAATTGCGTTAATTCCTGTGTCTATAATAACTGCCAGCTGGATAGCATTTTTTTCGGGAAGTAGGCTAAATATAATGGCCTCTCCTTTTGCGTCACTCTCGGTCTTGCCGTCCCCCCGCCCATGCAGCCAGCACCGCTTCAGAGAATAAGCGACTGAGCAAATAAGAGACGCTTGAGTGGTGATGAATATTATTATTATGGGCCTTTCAATGGAAGCAAGTGCAGGATGAGGCCGAGGCGGAAGTGGAATAATGGAAATCTGCATTTGTAATCACAGCGACCCTCTTTGCAGGCGGATTAAAACCTGGGTTTGATTAATTTGCGAGGTGTAAAAGCTACACTGTAATACGGAAGGAAATGTAGCACACTTAACATAAATAAGTGCATGTTCCTCTGATTTACATGGTAATGTCAAATGACTGTCTTTTACTCTTATTCATCCTCACACCTGAAGTAGAAACACCGCCTCCCATAACAGTCACTACTGTCGCCTAGTAGACCAAACAGATATTACGTAAGAGCAGAATGCAATTAGGATTTAAGCCCTGAGTTTAGGCTGATAGGCGTTGATCCAGTAGTCAGTTCATAGATATTTGATAGGGCGTTTATGAAGTTATAGGGCGGGACATGCATCTGTTCCAGTGCCCTTTGACTGGTGGATGTGCGCAACGGCGAAGGGGCGGGCCAGGTAGGCTACTAAAATGTGTGTCTGTGCGAAATATATGCGTCGTTACTCTCAGAAATTGGAAATATCTGCGCTTTTACTCTCAGAAATCCATTAAAGTGTACGGTTTATGCCTGAATGCTGTTTATAAAATAAACTGATCGTACATTGTGCTGTTTATTGTGAAGTATGCGATGGCTTTTCTTTGCAGCCCAGTCCAAAGGTTGTCAGAGTTGAGTGATTTGTGCTTTGGAACATCTTCTAAACCCTGAATGAACGCGATAGTGATTATTTGATCTAGCTGTTGTAAGAGAGCTGTTGATTCAGAGCGTTTCAGCTCGACCTGACTGTGGTAAACAAAAGTTTTCTAGAAGGTTTCTGCAAGAAAAAAAAGGCCACTATGGCACCATCTGCTGTTGGGGAAAGGTTCTCTGGTGTGATCTGTGCTTGGCAGCCACCAAATGCCAGACTGTAAGCATGTTTGACAAAGCAACATTGGCAGACCTCAGTTAACTGAAACTATTAATACAATGAGACAAGTGGCTTTTACATGTTGCCTCTTAGAAACTATATTTAATGTTCTGTTGCACTGTTTTCTACAACAAAATTAAATGTAAGATCCAAATTGTCACCTTTTTCAACATAAATCAAAATCACCATGACCTTTAGGAAATGTGTTCGTTTTTCATAGTTACATTTTAAGCATTTCTCAAAGCTAGGTAGATGGTAACATCTTCACAAAAGCATCTTATGTATAATTTTGACAGATATTATCCAATAGTAGTTGTCTGAAAAATAAAACAGCAGATTAAATGGAAAAGCTCTTTTAGAAATAGTACTTCCATCTTATAGTTTTCCATTGCATCTGCAGAAGCTGCATAATGTTTCTCTGACTACATACATTGCCTTTTTAGGAAAATTTAGTGACTTTATCTTAAACAAAACATCAGCTTTTAAATGATAATATTGGTAGTAGCCAAAAGCCCTGAGAGCTCTGTCTCCAGGCACATGTGCATATACATTGTTATATTGAGTGTGCTTTTCTAACATATGCCATTGTTTATTCTATTTATCAGTACTTTAACAAACACAGTTTGCAATGGAGGACTCCATTGATGTGATTCTACAAGACCCGTGTACTGTCCTTCCTCCCCCAAAACACCATCCAGTTGTGACGGCCTGTACAGGAGCTCTTCTCACAGGCGTGTATGGACTTTGGAGCCTGTTTGTCCTCCCTGGTTTTCGCAAAATCCCATGGAGGCTTAAGGTGTTTTGTTTTTTCCAGTTTTACTTGTGTGCTTTCATCTTTTCTGTATTCTCACAGCTCAAATGTTGCATGCTTTTGTGAAATCAAATAAAATTAGCAAGGACAGAACATAACTTGCACATTAACAATAATTTGCTTGTTTTGGAGCATAGTGCTCCATGATAGCAACAAATTATGAAAAAAGAAGAAAGTGGTAAGTGTCTACCATAATTATGCTCTCAAACTCAGCCATTTCCTTTCTATATCTGCAGCGCATTAAGTGCAATGGTCTGCTGTTGTAACAAAATTGATCATACAATAATTTTCTTCAGTGTCAGTACAAAGTGGACCAAGAAACATCATGATTAGGAGTAGATGTTCAGCTGTTAGGTAAAACTGAAGATATTTATAGTTGCATGCACCAAAAAAAACTGCATGCAAAAAAAACAAACAAACTGTAATGTCTAGGCAGTTTAGTCTAACATAAAATGTATTTTGCCAGGGAGGTTTTTGCCTTATCAAAGATTAAAATCATTTTTGCAACAGCTATAAACAAGAGATAAGGCATAATTCAGACAGTTATTTTGGAACAGTTTCACTGATAGTGAATGGGAGATTGGAGTCAAGGTTAGAGTCACAGTACTCAGACTTGTCTTGAAAAGTAAATATGATATGAAGTTGAAACAGATTTTTTTTTTTTGTGTTCCTGATATTTGGTGAGTGTAATATTGGGATTGCAGATTTTACTTTGTGCATTATTTCTCCCTCACTGTTCAAAGCACTGTGGACAAACAACATACAATAAATTTCCATGTCCAGATTTAGATTTTCTAATATTGTAACCAGGAAATAAGGTCATACTTACTATAATTAGCGCATTACTTATCTCATGTATTGACTGGTGTTTATATTGTGGTGCTGCAGGTCCCTTATGTGCCATCCAGTAAGGATCAGACATTGAACATTATGAAGCTCCTAAAGGGACGAACCGGTCGGCTGGCAGATCTGGGATCAGGAGATGGCAGACTGGTCAGTCAGATGCACATGTCTCAGATTTATACTGTCAACACTTGGCTTAGTGGCTCTGACTTGACTTTTAAAGTCAGACCTGGTCGTGCCTTGAGTTGACTTGTGGCTGCAGTTGAAATGACAGTGTTGTTTCTGCTCTCTGTTGTTATTCTAGTATTTTACAGTGTTGTTTTTTTTTCAGGTGTTTGCTGCCTCTGCTGCTGGCTTCCAGTGCACAGGTTTTGAGATCAATTCTATTCTACTGACATATGCCAGGACCAAGGCTCACTGGACAGGACTGCCCTCCAACCAGGCAAACTTTGTTAATAAAGACTTTTGGAAGGTGTGTTGAGGAAATGGAAAAAATTACTTTTTTTTTTTACTCTAGTCAAGTTGTACATCCTTACACATTTGTTGTTTTTCACAGACTGATTTATCCTCGTACAACAATGTGACTGCTTTCCTTGCTCCAGGCGTGGTGAGAATGATTTCTTTACCTTCTTGTCCATCTTTTGAATTTGCTGTATAAGTCATTAAAAGAAAAATGAAACTCTCTTAGTTTTTTCTGTCGGTGGACAGCATATTGGTGGAGGACTGAGGCACCTTTTTCTGGTTGGATGACAGATGGAGGTGCTGGGTGAAAAGCTACTGAAAGAGCTACCTGATGATGCATGTGTCATTGCCTGTCGCTTTCCTTTCCCGAACTGGCCTCATCAGGCATCTGCCGGCTCTGGTCTTGACCAGACATGGGCCTATGACATCAGCGCTGTACGTGAAAACCTGAAAAATGCATCAGGCACTGTGGTGTTGTAAACCACAGTCTCTGGGTTTTGTCCTCCATGCACTGTTGTTCTTAACACCACTAAATATTTAATATACTTGAATGCAATGGAAAGCCACCAGTATTTTTGGACTGTAATCGGACACACACAGTTGACAAATAATTTGGTAATTTTAATCACTAATAAGGATGGATAATCAAGTGTTTTAAATATATTCTTGGATACTCCAAGGAAGAGTGGGAGCAAGAGGTTAGGATGCCTCGAGTTAGGATGACTACAGTTTTCTTGTAGTATTTGCACAGCATTTGCACTGCCAGTACAAACTGATCATTTGCCATTTTGCTATTAATCACACTGTAAATGCCATCGTTCCTCGTTTTATAAGATGTACCTCTGACTGAGGCCTCCTTTTTAAGAGGGCTCCCCACATCAGCACTAATGAACCCCCTTAGGAACATACTACACCAAGCTACAAGTGCGTTCCGTGTTTTTGGATGTTAGACAAGGGTTTTGTTTTTCTTTGTTTGTCTAAGATTTCTGTCATGAGTTCTAGACTTGTGTGCTGTAGGAGACAGATGGTTGGCCAAAGAAATTATCTGGGTGGGTAGGTGGGTTGAGAAAGAATCACATTTGTTTCCAGTAAGAATTAGATTCCACCACCATTTGTTCAGACTAAGACTGTAAAACAAATAAACAGTATTTGACTTGTATCAGTATGCGTATGTGTAATGTAATTTAAAGTATTCATTTACAGAATGAGACAGACATTTGGTACTTGAATGAGATGGTCTTCCAAACTGCTGTCTTCCACTTTTCTGTTTACAGTTTGTTTTACAAATGTTTCAATGATTTTGCTGTCCAAAAGATAAATATGCTGTGGCAGTTGGTAGTGGTTAAGATGCTGTTCATTCTCCTAGTGCTTATATGCCATCCATAATAGCGGACTCGACAAAGTACTAGTCTGCCTGATTTTAATGTCAAACTCAGTCTCGCTTGTTTGTGTCCAATTGCAAAACAATTTGCACTTAATATTAATATCAAGTGTAGGGTAAGAAGAATTTAAAATGTAGAACAGGATTGCAACCTGCACTGTGCAAAAAAAAAAAAAAAATTATGCTCAAAATGTCCACCTGAGGGTGCTAGTGCTCCAAATTGACCTTGCAAAAACAGGATGAGAGCAGTGAAGCTGAGTGGAATACAGAATATTTTATCCTCTGCATGGTGTATGTTTCACCGGTTAACAGCGTGACCTTGCCAGCACTGGGGATCACTGTATTGTGCACCCAAATATTATAGGTCTGCTTTACACTGACTTATGGTGCACAATAGGTGATGCATAGAAAATGTGTTTATTGCTATTTTTGCAGAGGTTCAGTGGTTATTAATGTGTGCCACAATCTTTGCAAATCAAACTAAATAAAATACACGTGTTGCTTTTACCCTTAATTACCTTGGCATCATCCACACCTCTATGTGCGAGGTAATAGATATGAGACAGACCTCATGCTCTCATTTCTCACCGTGACGTCAGGCAGAGGGCGGCAGACAGCGGGGTGGGGTGGGTTGGGTGGCCGGGTATAAAGGCGCACAGACGGACTCTCCGGGCTGCATTCTGAGTACGGGACAAGAAACCACATCTATGGAAGTACAGAGGAATATCGGGCCCCTACAAACAAACACCAGCAGTATGTGTGAGCCGACGCAGAGGTCCTGTGAACCCCGTCGGAAGAGAATGGATGAGCGCAGTGCGCCGTCGGAGATGGCCAGGATAATCAGTGATCCAGTCACGGGGAAGTGCTACTGCCGTGGAAAAGTTTTGGGAAAGGTAGTCCAGATACCGAATTTGTTGGCGACATTTTTGGATTTACTGCCAAACCCGAAGACGCAGCATATTAACAATATTCTTTCCTATTTCAGGGAGGTTTTGCAAAATGCTATGAGATGACCGACCTGTCCACCAGCAAAGTTTACGCAGCAAAAATCATCCCACATGCGCGCGTCTCCAAACCTCACCAACGGGAAAAGGTAAGAACTGCGCTCCGATGCTTGTGCGCACTGGTGTAATGTGGCTGAACATGTATCAGACAGTAGCCGTCACTTGCAATAACATTAATTTCGTCTCTTCTCTCGGTAGATTGACAGAGAAATCGAACTACACAGAGTACTGCATCACAGACATATTGTGCACTTTTATCATCATTTCGAGGATAAGGAGAACATCTATATTCTGTTGGAATACTGCAGCAGAAAAGTAAGTGTGATGATGTTGAATTTCAAGTTTGCAACCGCAGTATCTAATACCTGCCCGTGCTGTGGGTTTCAAGTTTGGAAAACACCTGCATTGCACCCAAAGCAATTGAAGCAGCACAGAGGCAGTAATTAGAGCCTGTGGTCTCTACAAGTACAACATAGTCAACAACAAACCTGCACATTCTTATAAAAATATTAAAAATACATAAAATTTGTTTTCTATCTGCTCATTTTGTTTTGTTTTGTTTTGTTTTGTTTTTTTACAAATGTTTTAGGAAATGATCAAAATATAATCTCCTCTCTGTTTTGCTTCTCTGTAGTCCTTAGCCCACATCCTGAAGGCTCGCAAAGTTCTTACTGAACCAGAGGTGCGTTATTACCTGAGACAGATCGTTTCTGGACTCAAGTACCTGCATGAACAAGAGATCCTGCATAGAGACCTGAAGCTTGGTAAGAACATCATGCTGCAGCAGTAGGACATTACAATACTGAGTGACTTTGTGTTCTATCGTATTGTAGTCTGTTGATTCATCAGAAGATCCATGCAACGTATAGTCTTTGATCCTGGGTTGAATATCAAATGCATATCATCTCATTTCCCTCTCTTCCCTACAGGTAACTTCTTTGTGAGTGAGTCGATGGAGTTGAAGGTTGGAGACTTTGGTCTGGCTGCCAAGTTGGAGCCAGCGGGAAACAGGAGAAAGACAATCTGTGGAACACCAAACTACCTGTCCCCTGAGGTGCTCAACAAGCAGGGCCATGGCTGTGAATCAGACATCTGGGCCTTAGGCTGTGTAATGTGAGTAAACTCACCATTAGGCACAACAAAAGTGTTTCTAATATTGTAATTGGTATTGAATACGGGTCTAAAACAGAGTGTCAGTATGGAATTACAAAGTGGCATCAAATATTATGACCTGGTACATTCGTTTTTGGGGATGGAACTAATCTCCCTTCTGTCCTTTATCCTTCTCCAGGTACACAATGCTGTTGGGCAGACCACCATTTGAAACCACCAACCTGAAGGAGACTTACAGGTGTATCAGAGAGGCTCGCTATTCGCTGCCTTCCTCGCTGTCCCCACAGGCCAAGCAGCTGATCGCCAGCTTGCTAGCTAAGATTCCTGAGGACAGACCCAACCTAGACCATATCCTGAGGCACGATTTCTTCACACAGGTCAGACATCATTTCCACCTCTTTCATCTGAGTGCATCTCTCATCTCTATTGCCAGTTCTCTTTGTAAATGTCACTATGTGTGGGAGTCACAGTGACCCCCCCGCCCCTTTCCACCTGTTGCATACTGACCCACTTTTTGTGGTTACAGGGCTTCAGTCCAGAGCGTCTGTCGCCTAGCTGTTGTCATTCGCCACCAGACTTCCACGTCTCTAGTCCGGCCAAGAGCTTCTTCAAGAAAGCTGCAGCAGCGCTCTTTGGTGGGAAGAAGGACAAGGTTAAATACTACGAGACTCTGAGTGAGTAGTTTGTCATCATACTTCGTAAGCGCCTTATGTCTTGTGACTAGTCAGTTATTCTTAACTTTGTAAATCAAATGGATCAAATGGAGAAATTCCAGTTTTTATACTGAAGTGATGTAAGCATGTGAATCAAAAGGCCATGCTCTGACATTTATGTGCTGCCTTTGTGTTTAATAGACAAGTTAACAAAAGAGGAAGAGGAGATCTACAAGCTGCAGCACGACCTGGAGAGAACTGTCATCAGCCAACAACAGAACAAAAAGATTGCTGAGGTAAGAGGTCAATTATTCTGCACAAAACATTAAGACAGGGCTTTATGGTAATTTTTGCAGATTCATTATGCGTGCAGTCATTAACAACTGGGTATTTTAAGGGGAATCTAGTGAGTCATTCTGTTGCTGCACTAAACTTTACAATAAGCACAGTTTGAGAACAAACTAAAAGCACTTATTTTCAATCACTGCGCCGACTACTTTACATCTGTGGGTGACCAGTGAGTCATAGTAGGAGGAGATGGTCTGAACTCATAGCGTCTAAATCCTGTCGTCATTGATCTGATCACCTCAGAATGGAAGTCTACTTCCGCCATCTGCCGAAAGCACCGTTGCCCCAGCAACAGAGAGCCAGTCGCCGGCTACGCAAGATACGATCCGTCTAATCGTCAGGGGGAGTCTGGGAAGCTGCAGCAGCAGCAGTGAATGTAAGTTCAGCACTATGCAGACTACACACCTAACATAGTACACAAAAGCTCTGTCTTTTATTCAGTACTCCATTGTCATGTGAACTTGTGTATAGTCTAGACCTGGAAAATTGCATTCATGTATTGTTCGACACTGATGAAATCTGATCAAACCATACTAGTGCAAGGTTATGGTTGTACTGATATAGCATCAATCTAAAGTGTGTCTATCTTCCTAAAGGTCTGGAGGACAACACAACAGGGAGTGTGGCTGAGACTGTGGCCAGTGTATTAAGAGGATGTCTGGAGAACATGCCAAAATGTAAGTCTACCTAATGACAGGATTTGCAATTATAACATTACATGTCATTATAGATTTGTTGACTTGAATAAATCAAATCTACAGCTAAAGTTGTGTATTTAGATGTATATTCCTCATACATCTTACACACTTGGAGGTCATTTTACATTTGGACTGTAAAATACTGTAGGTCTTTTGTTGTATATCTCCTGTAATAAATGTAATCCTTCCTTTCTCCTCTTGCAGCAGATGACATTCCTCAGGGCTCAAACAGCTGCAGTCTTCAGTGGGTGACTAAATGGGTGGACTACTCCAACAAGTACGGCTTCGGCTACCAGTTGTCAGATCACACCGTGGGAGTTCTCTTTAACAACGGCACTCACATGAGCCTCCTGCCAGACAGAAAGTATGCACCCTTCTTTGCTTTAACAACATTTCACATCCATTGTGACAGCTATTAGTCACTGCATATAATGGAGCGACTTTTGTTGAAACTTGTCTAATTACACAGCATTAATTAGAACAACCTGTTCAAATGCATCTATGTAAAAGTAATAGATCATAGATACATTTACTTTGTCTAGATGTATTTCTTTATCTGATTGGTTGAATAACTGCTTGTCCTTTGCTTTGTTTCTCCAGGACCATCCATTACTATGCAGAGTTGGGTCAGCGTTCTGTCTTTCCAACATGTGAAGTTCCTGAACACTTTGTGGGTCAAGTGACTGTGCTCAAGTACTTCTCCCACTACATGGAAGAGAATCTGATGGATGTAAGCAAATATCTTTTATTTTTCCACTCCTCTGTTCACTCTTGTAATCCATATCTCCGTCTTCTTTTGTCTTTCACCCCCCTAAAGCACTGGAAATATTTAGTGCCACAGCGTGTCTCATTCTAATGTGGTTGCTCTTTGCTTTCTTAGGGCGGGGATCTGGGTAGTATGACGGATGCACACATGCCCAGACTCTACCTGTTGCAGTGGCTCAAGTCAGACCGCGCCCTCATGATGCTCTTTAACGACGGCACTTTCCAGGTAAACACACAAGGTCATTAGAGGAAACACTGCAGTTGCTGGGCATGCTCAGAGCAGCCTTAGGTCACATGACACAGTAGTCAGAGGGTTAGCCTGCAAATGAGAGCATATATATTGGAATTGTTTTTTGCTGAATTCAATAAATTAATACGCAATAATCTTTTGAACTCCAGGTCAACTTCTACCATGACCACACCAAGATCATCTTGTGCTGCCAGAGGGATGAGTACATGCTGACCTACATTAATGAGGACCGTGTCTCCAAAACGTTCAAACTCAGCTCTCTGTTGACCTCGGGCTGCCCCACTGACCTGCGCGAGCGCATGGTTTACTCACTCAACATGCTGCTGCAGAGATGCAGTTAAATCAATAATGTGTTTTGGACAATGTTTACCAATCAAACCTACCCACTGTGTTACTGCGGCGCTGCAGTGGAACCTGGATTCGTAAGGATCTGTGTGGGAAAGTTTGAGGATGGACCTGTTCAAAGTTTATTAACATTCCTACACTGCAGCACCTTTGTGACTCAGCAAGGTGCAAGTGAGAAAAAAAAAAAATACAGACAAACTCTGTGGATGAGGACAATGAAATGTAGCACATTAGATGAAAAGGGCTGATTTGTATGTCGACTGATGGAGGAGAGGAAGGATCGAGTGTGTCGGAACGAGTATGTTGGTACGAATGTGAACTCATGAGGCTTCAGTAAGAGATGAATGTTTGAAGAAGACAAATGCTGGGCTGGCACCAGCGTAATTGTGTACAGAATCACAAATGTTTATAGAGACAATTCATAAAATAAGGCTCTGAATTACGCAGAGCTAAACTGTGGACTGTTGTAAATGTTGTAAATTATGTATAGTGTATGTCACAGCCAACTCAGCAGTGCAAAGACATGATTCGCCAGCGTGTGTGTGGCTGGAGTTTGGTATCTTATATGTGTATGTGTGAGAGTGCGATGAGTGTAATATTCACACAAAATTTTAAAAACTGTGATTTGTTCTCTTTATGGACAGATGGACTGGCACATTAGGCTGGGAAATGGTGGGGTGATGTTTAAAAACAAAAAAAAATAATGGAGCAGGAGGAGAACATTATAAAAATTCAGTACCACAGATCTGCTAAGGGTCCCAAAAGAGCCATTATCACCTTGGTAGAAAATGTCCTAAATAAATTATTGTGTAAAAAGTGCCGTATTTATTTATTTAATAATAAAGAACATTTTCTAAAAAAAAAAAAGTCTGCAATTGTGTAATTGTGTTCCCAGTGAGTGTTTTTGCCTATTTTATTTTATTTTTATAAATCTCCAGCAGTGTTTATTCTGACACCCTTTAAATGTGATTACATGTGTACTGCTGTTACACTTAAAACAGATTTGTAGAAATTAAGGGTTTCTAAGCATTTAAATAACAAATTGAAAACAGATTTAATCAGTGTGTGTTGACAAGTACATGAAACTTAATGACACTCTATCTGAGCACTGATCCAAATCAAAGCAACTATTTTCTCTGTGAACATCTTTTTTCCAACAGGAAATGGGAACAGAGAGAGATGGATACTAGATACAGGGTGTATTTACACTGAAATTGTTTACACTGTGTTTCAAGGCCTCGATGTTTGAGTTACCGTCTGTAAAGAGGATGAAGGGCAGTAAACATGACTGACTGAGCACTGACTGACCTTGTCTCTCATTCTCTCAAACTACTGCACTGAACTTTGAGCAGTGATCAACAGATAGGCCAGTAGGGTCGTGTGGAAACATGGCAGCAAAAGATGAAGAGTGGAAGAGTGAGCACGCTAGGGTAGAAAAAAAATAAATAAATATATATATATATATATTAGAATTAGTCATACGAAGTCTGCAATTGCATCACAGCTTTTGAGGTAAATTCACTACAGTCATTCTTGGACATCCTTTCACACTGGCTGACTGTAACCATGGAAACAAGCAACCACTGACAAATTTAATGAGAAAGAAATCAATGAACACTGCGTAAAAGTCACAAAACAGCATGTACTCATTCCAATCTCAGGACATATTTTCTAAAATTGTAACCTCTGTCTTCTTTCTGACGCTGTCTCTGACTTCACTGCCTCTCAGTTCTGCTCTCTCTGTTTTCCAGATGAGTGTTTGATCCAGCTGTCTGTTCAACACCTCGTCGCCTTCCAAGCTTATGCAATGACAGAGGTTGAACATGGATGTTTGAGTCATCCCTTTTAGATGTTCACTCAGAATATCTGTGCTCTTCAGAGTTCAATAATGAATGCCTCATGCATAAACATACCCACACAGACAGAAGCAGAACAGGAAGCAGCCTACAAGAGGAAGGAGCACAAATTATTCATGACGACACCTCTTGGTCTGGTGTGTGTGTTTTGACAGTAATGGCTTCTGGAATGGAAGTTTTAGCCAGACAGAAGTACACTTTCAGCTTTTGTGAACAGTTTTAACCCCTGTGCTCACTACTACTATAGAGACATGCAGCTTTTCCATCAGATGGATGAACTAAATTCAAGCAAATTGGTAACTGAGTGCTGGCTCCTCCTTCGAAAGTTGACGTTAAAGTGGTAGCTTTTCTAAGAGCATGCTGAGGTTACATGAGGTAGTATTTTAGTTTCACTAAAAAGTCGAATCAGACCAGAATAACTTTTATGCGTCAGCAAATTGACCTCATTAGCTTTATTTGCCTCTTGGGGAGTGACTGTGAGCATCATACATAAACTAATCAGGAACCCAAGTTTAAAAAGCTAAGAATTACAGTTCACTTGATGCTCTTAACGTCACTGCCATATAATTTTTTTAATGCCAGTTTTCAGCAGGACTTCTCTTATGTCAAGCTGACAGTGGGAAATGTCTTGTGCATGCAGAGAGGCTTAGCTCTGAAATGAGTCTAAGCTGGAGTGACAATGGGGATCTTTATACCTTCGCTTCCATTATAAAGTTCTCTGCAGGCAGAAGAGTGAGTCAGTTCAATATTAAATGTGATAGTGGGCAAATTCTCCCAGAAAAATAAATGCTTTGATATCTGCACACACTGGGATGTACTCTGGAGGATTAGACGGCCTTTGCACATCAAATGTCAGTGCTCCTCCTCCTACTATGTGGACAAAAACAGATGTATGAGGCACCGAAATGACTGTAGTTTTGCCCATTCTCTGCTGAGACCTGAAGTATTGACCATCGTAGAGATGAGCAATGCACTGGGAAAGAAGACAGTGTAAACTGACTGTGAAGTCCTGTAGATGTAACAAGAACATGAGTCCAAAGCATTTGCATATGTATGTCAGTGTGTGTTCCTCTATGTGCGTTTGTTTTTTGATGTATATTGACTTAGTCACCATGAGTCACAGTCTAAAATGCAACGGCCCCTTACTGTGTAACGTTTTTTATCTGACCCCTATAATTTCCTACAATCAACTCTCACTTCTGGTTTTTTCCTGTTTTGTTTGAAAATAGGACAACGCCATTGATTCTTAAAAAGGTGAGCAAGGTAGTATCCAGTTTAGCAGAGTGAAAGAGGAAAACTGCACAGCAAAAATCCAAATCTTACCAAGTGTAATTGTCTCATTTCTAGTCAAAATATCTCATCCCACTTAAAATAAGACATAATCCCCTAAAGAGTTGCTTGTATGTGAGATATAAGAACTTAATTTTAGACAATAGATCTTGAAAATCTTATTTCAAGAAATCTTACCCACTTGTTCCATTGGTAATATTTAGATTTTTGCAGTGTGGCACTAAAGATCATTAACAGTTTTACAGAAGGAAATCACTCTGAGCTCTACTTGTTTCAAGAAGCACAAATGCATAAAGCATATAGAGCATATGTAAACACCTACTAAATAATGGCTCGAAGATTGCACAATTACACTTGACACACCAACTCAGTTGGAGTAAACTCATTTGAACTGATTCACAGAATCTACGTCACCGTGCCTTAGGCTGTCATGTTGTGAATGAGCGTTACAGTCTGAACCTCATATCTGAGTTATCAGAATGAGAGCTTTTTTTATTCTTTCTCTATAATCAGAGGTTGTTCTGAATCTCCTTTGTGAATTCTCCTCCTTGATGCCAATAGAGAATGTGATTTTTCTGAAATGGGGTGAGGACCTGCTGACTTCTGTATAAAAAACATCACATGATTGTGTGTGGGCACCCTTTTATGAAAGAGCAAAGATAAGAATGAGGACAGGACAATGAGCAATACTCCACAAGAGCTTATTAAACTGCATGTACGCATTTGCTAAAGTAGGAGATACAAAGGAGCAATACATTGAAATGGTCATGCCATTAGTAGTCCAGAACATGATATTTGTACTAATAGTGAAAATTAAGACACTAAATTTACAGACTCACATCATCTGTTCCCAAAAACACAGATGGGTTGCAGGAGATTTTATGGGGGTCATCCAAAATATTTTTGCTAAATTTCTTCCATACTTACATCTGGGGTACATCTTTGAGCCACATGTGCTCATATTGTTATTGAGATTTAATGTGGACGAGACCTGATATGATAAACTGAAGTTTAGAAGATATTTCTTTACTGTAGCTACACTTTAATACAGGCTTCCCTGTCTTGATAATAGTTATGAGACAAAAAAAAAAAACAGCCAGCATATGTGTTATCAGAATAATGTGACTATAATTGTTCTTATACCATTGAATTTAACATCAAAAGAAAGTGTGCATTCAGTTTGTTTTACCTCCACTAGAGTGAATTTAGTTTGTCTCATTTGTAAAAGTATTTAAGATATGTTTCTATGGCTTTACCGATAAGAGGAAATAAAAAAGGGACATATTAGCTCCATCAAAACATGCATGTTTTATTATGTATTTAACATGTCTAATGGTAAAAAAATGGTACAGAAATGACAACCCCTTTCACAAAGCTTTTGTGGATTGGGTTCCACTTGCTTTTAACAACTGAGTCTTAGAAAAAAGAAATTAACGCATTAAGACCCAAATATACACTGGCGACCAAAATCATTCATAAATATCAAATGTTTAATACCTGTTGATCCACTTATTCTCTTAATCCATGTAAATAATTGGTATAAAATGCAGTTTGTCATCTTTTCATGGTCATCAGACATGACCCATTTGGACGTTCAGAGGCTCCGTAGTGAACGTGGAAACACCGTCATCTTCTACAACATTGATTCACCAGAGTTGGATCAATAACAGTGGATGGAGACACTTATTTTAATGTTCAGTTAACAATATATTTTGCAGAAAAAAAGAATATTTTTCTTTAGTTTTCTGTTTTGGATATAATAACCCTCAACTTTAATCTGAGTTTAAATGAACATCAGTCCATTAAATATAAGAAAATACCTGATTTTCACATAGGAATGCAAAATACAGAGCTTAATATTTGAGTAAATGGTGATTAATCCCTTAAGAGAGGGTAAAAATAGAGAAAAATTTATTTGGGAATAGCCACAAGAGTCACACTGGGTCTTTACGGGTTAAGGAAACAATAGTCTTCTTAATTAGAACATTTTAATTCAAACATATGAATCTGTAGCTCAACATAGCAGGATAAACAACAGCAAAACCTTTCACAGCTGCTGGTATTTTGGCCTTTGGATTACAATTCTTGTGGAAACCAAAACTTCCCCAAGCACTGTGCATCCGCCTCTCCCTGCTGTCATTATAGCATAGTAGTTTTACAGATGATGACCGGAATGCACTGGATAGGATTATAATTACTGTTTAAGTGTCTTGTGAAATAGCTACAACATAGAAGAAGCTGCATTCCATCCATACCAGTAAATGAGAGGGTGTGCAGTCGTGACATTTTGAAGTTCCCTTTCTCATATTCATACTCCTCTTTGGAGAGTTTCAACATGTCAGAGTTCGCTGCATATAAAGGACGTGGGTAGTGTTATTCACTTTAGTACGTGATACAACTTTCACCTGAAGCTGTCGGTTGTGTGTCAGGTTTTAATGCTAACAATCACCTTAATGTGAATTGTTTTTTCAAAAGCAGTTCCAAAAAATCTCATACTTCATTTTGTAATTGCAAATGAAATGACTGCTGACTGCTAAATGAAAGTAACGTGGCACTGTTAATGGAATATTGTATAAAAGTCTCTCATTTAATGTAAATGCCATTTAGGAAAACAGTATTGCATTCCTGGCAAATGGAGTGAAAGACTTTTATTGAGGATATGTGAAGTGTTTAAACACAGCCTAGCCTTGTGGAGGGAGGAAACTCCGGAGGCTTCAAAGCAGCGTTTCAATCCTGTGACTCACAGTAGCGATAGAGCGACAAAGCAAATCCTACCTCCAAACACCACACATGAACACACACATTCTCCCTTTGGATATAGGTGGGGTGGTGTTACACAACAAGTCAATAGCTAAACTGTTCATTAGTTTTCTATTGAACTGTGAGTGGTATGCACAAAGACATCCGTAATTAGTGCTAATACATTATTCAAACAACAACAACAACAACTTTGACTGAATATGTCTAGAAGCAAATTTTCATGCAAGTCATTTTTTCCATGTCACTACTTGCCTTTAACCCATAAAGACCCAGAGCTACTTTTGTATCAGTTTCCAAATGAATGTTTCTCTCCATTTAACCTTTCTTAACTGATATATCATCAATTTATTCTAATAATATCCTCTGCATTTTGCATGTTTCACTATAAATCATTTATTTTCCTATTTGTAATGTAGATGTTCATGAAAACTCAGAGTAAATTTAAAGGTTATCATATCAAAACAGAGAAAACTGAAGAAAAAGGGACTTTTTCAGTAAAATGTATCATTAACCCTGTAAAGCCTGAACCATTAAGTCACTGACAGAAAATTCCAGTTCTTTGAAACTGGAGCCTTTATTGGTCCTTTTGAACAACCCATACATTTTTTTCCCCAAAATATTAATTTCCTTGTATGATTTTCAATTTTGTGTTGTATTTGATACATCAGGTCTCAATGCTCAAATATTATTATTTTTGAATTAAAAAAAAAAAAAAAAAACACAAACATGTCTAACAAATCGGTAATTCCTTTTCAAAATTGTCAAAGTTCTGCCTCCTTCCTCATTAATGGCAATCTTGTAGTGTCACTGGAAAGGCCCCTGGCGAATGAATTCCTCCCCCCTGGTGGATTATCTGTGTATTCCATGTATCTAATTATATACATCAGGATTTTCAAGAAAAAAAAATCATTATGTAGAGGGCTTCAAAACTCATGTATCAAATATGGTACATTTGGTGTTAAAGGGTTAACTGAACATAAACCTAGTGTGTCCATCCACTGTCATTGATCCAACTTCATGGGATTTACTGGTGAATTAATGTTGTAGAAGATGACAGTGTTTTCACATTCACTATGGAGCCTCTAAACGTCCAAATGGTTCATATCTGATGACCATGAAAAGATGACAAACTGCATTTTACATGAATTATTTACATATATTGATAGGATTAGTGGATCAGAAGATATTAAATGTTTTATATCAGTAGATGGTTTTGGTCACCGGTGGATTTTTGGGTCTTTATGGGTTAAAACTTTCCATAAAACTACGGACTGTATAATAACCTTTGCTGAGTCAACAACATGCCATTTCTAAGCTTTATGGAAGCCCTAGACCTTTTATAATAGTACGTTTGAGTTTCAACAAATTACTTACTCTGCACCATTATATAGATGAGAAGTTTGGACTACTTGACTCAGATATAAAGTTTGATCCAGAACTGTAACTGAAATGTCTATGACACAGCCGATGCACCTTTGACATTTCTGCGGGGCCACAATAACAAGCTTCCGTCTGGTAAATACCAAAGGTAATGTTATCCAAATTGCCATTTTTTCAGCATGCAGAGAAGAGATGCAGAGGTGGATAAATGGACTGTGGTGTCAGACGGAGGAGGATCAGCTATGTGATGTCAGACAGAAGAAGACGGTGATGATGAATCTTAGCAGTGCCAACTTTCACACACTGATGATGTTTCAGAGTGCTGGCATAAAAGAACACAAATATATAAAATATGTTACAATGAGTTAATGTTGGAGAGAAACAGTAATAAACACTATGTCATAACATCAACCTATGAAGTGGAACCATACGTTACTTTTTATATGTTGTGTCATGTTAAATAACAGGGGCATTTTATGCAGTTGAATATACTTGAGGAATAACTGAATGAACAGGAAGTCGTTTCAGGTTAATACGAACAGCGTTGAATTAAGTCTGTCTTCTCTGTTGTGTGTGTCAAGGTGCTTTCATTTATAATAAACCTCTGGCAGCTTCACTGTGAAGGGGAAAAAAAAAAAAAACACACAGAAAAAATGCCCAAGACAAAGACAAAGTCAGTGGTCAAGGGCGATGATTCCGGGGATTTGTCTGACAGCCTCATCAATGACCCAATCAATGCATCATCTCTGATAATAGATCAGCAGTCTCTGCATGCTCTGCCATTGAGCCGAGTGGGAGACACACTACTGTTTCCATGGCAACTGGTGTTCTCATCCTTGCCCGCATGTAAACATCCAGCTGTAATTCATTTGGCTTCATTTGGCTGCTCTCGGTTACTCATCACAAATTGCGTGCATTCTTCTTCACTTAAATGGTGTGATCATATTATTTTGTAAGGACTGACAGCACATTTTTGCAGTGTTCATCTGCTCCGTCACG
The DNA here is from genome assembly GCF_902148855.1 of Sphaeramia orbicularis. Lineage (NCBI taxonomy): Eukaryota > Metazoa > Chordata > Actinopteri > Kurtiformes > Apogonidae > Sphaeramia > Sphaeramia orbicularis. The sequence continues at coordinate 21,614,664 of NC_043965.1, forward strand.
ACACAGAAATGAATGACCTTCTCACGCATACCGTTTAGCATCACCTATCAGCACGAAAATATATGAACATATGGCACAAATAACAAACTTAAACACTGCAGCAACCTAATCTCTTCAGAGCCACATCAAGTTTGTTATGATCTCGTTGCTGCTGTGCTTTAATTATTCCTTACTCTTGTGCACAGTCAGCATATCAGGCTTCATTCCACACTTTCAGGTAATTTGCATTAATTGATTTTTTGTAAAGTGCACAAGACATGGTTTTTTTTTTTGTTTTTTTTTGTTTTTCCCAAAGTGGATCTGCTTTGTTGTTGCTCTAGTTTCAGTTTGCAGCAGCATTACTCTTATCCTGTTTCCCACAGGAAGTATCCACCCTGATAAAAAAAACCTTTTGAAAACATGTGGATATACAAACATCATTATCTTATCCATGTTGGCTGAATTCCATCTTGTTTTTTGGTAGATAACAAACTTCAAGTATATTTAGAATTAGCAAACATTAACAGACTACTAAATCAAGTGATTATTTAACCACATAAAAGAGGCTTTGTTATTTTTCTCAGTTGTATAATTCAGTGTAACAGGCTGTTGAAGAGGAACAAATTTAGTTTCACATGATTGCAGTTCTATTTGAGACTGAGTGACAAACAGGTCTGGACAAAAAAAAATAAAAATAAGAGACCACTGCAAAATTATCACTTTCTTTGATTTTAGCATTTGAGTAAAATGAACTTTTTTTGTTTTATTCTCTAAACAACCAACAACATTCTCCCAAATTTCAAATAAAAATATAGCTATTTAGAGCATGTATTTGCAGAACATGACACACGGTCAAAATTAAAAAAAAAATGCAGGTGCAGGTCAAATAATGCAAAGAAAACCAGTTCATATTCATTTCTAAACAACACAATACTAATGTTTTAACGTGGGAAAAGTTCAGACATCAATATTTGGTGGAATAACCCTGATTTTCAACAACAGCTTTCACGTGTCTTGGCTCTCCACCGTTGCTGTTGGATGACTTTATGCAGCTCCAAACATAGAAATTCAAGAAGTTCAGCAATGTTCCTTGTCTTGTGTCCATCCATGTTCCTCCAGAAGTTTTTCAAAACGGGTTCAGGTTTGGAAATTGGGCCATGACAGGGTCTTCAACTGGTGGTCTGTCATCCACACCCTTATTGACCTAGCTGACTCCAGGAGCATTGTCCTGATAGAAAAACCAGTCCTCAGAGTTTGGGAACATTGTCAGAGCAGAAGTCCAGTAGTTTTCAATAGTTATTTTCGGATTCCAATTACTTTTGCAGTACTAATAGCACTGTTTTTGCCTATTTTGAGAAAATAGTGATGGCCACAGTAGTGGTTTTTACTTCTCCTTCTTAAATAAGACATGGATCAGGTGTTTATTCAGTAGAATAAGGTGTGCTTGTGTTGGAATTCAACAGACACAGGAATGGAATGGCTGTCATACATGCACACGTGCTGATTTCAGATTGCCTTAATTGCAGTGTTTTTTTTCTTATTTTTTTTCCACAGCTGTAGTACATGTTTATATCAATAAACTAGTCCAATGTGATGCAATAACTTCTGATAAACGGTAACGTCATTTACGAGTAACTTCGCGGCAGGACAATAGATGTTGTCACTGTTTGTATTCTTTTCGGGGATGTGAACAGGAATACATCCTACTGGATATCCTCTGTTTTGCCTGGCGGATGAGACTGGAACAATAAGGCTGATGAGTTTTGGGGTCAAAGGACAAGAAACAAGTACACAGCAATCTGTAGAAAGACGGTCAGACTCACACAGGGACAGATTCTTGTAATAATACATGTTTAGGAGTAGATCACCTGGGAAGACAAGCTGTATTTCTTTAAAAACAACACTTACCAACTGCCTCCATATAGGGTATAAAAATAAATCAACCGTCTGTAATCATTATTGTTATAAACAGTTTCATACAAATCAGTCCCAGGTTTTACTTTCATGTTATAAAGCTGCAAAGCCATAAGGTCCCTCTGTGCAGACGTACATCCATGTGTTTTGTTTTCTCCATAAAAGGACTTCTATCTTGTACCTTCCAGCTGACAGTTTGCTTTCCGTGCCGAGGAGCAGGTGTCATCAGTGCGATGAGATACTCTCCTGAGTTCACCTGTGTGACTACCCCGGCTAAATGCAGCTACACAGACAAACAGCTTTACTCACCCTCTGTTCAAAGTGATGTGATAAATGTCGGTAATTGTATGTTTTGTCTGTGCGTCAGCTAGAAGCCCACCTGTGGTTGCACATCTAGGCTTGAAAAACCCCTTTTGAATATATTTATAGTGTCATGAGGGGTGCTAAGGTTTGGCATCAACGGTTTCAGTTAGATTTCTGTGTTTCCCCAAAATACATCATGAGTCATTATGTATTTGCTGTGTTATTTGTCAGCCTTCACATTTGTTTTCATTTTCATTATTACACACATTTTACACAGTATTTTGTTGCTTTTGGTCAGCAGTGACGACAAACTTGCACTTGTAATGTCATGTATTGTGAGATATTTCTAAATCTTTGTGCTCCTCTGAGTATTTACTGGTATCCACACAAACATAAAGAGAACATGGGATGTCATGACATGCAAAGAAGAGAGATCACCGCTGTGTTTTCTTTCACAATAGACACTCAGCCTGTCAAAAATGTTAAAAGCATTCTTAAACAAATCCTGAAGCAATATAGAAAAAGATTTTGTTTCATTTTCAAGGCTAAGAAATCTTGCTCATCTCAGATTAAGAATTCTCACTCTCTCATTGGTCAATAACAGGACAACAACTGCATAAAGCATTCTTCTTGACAGCCCTTCAAAACCACAAATATGGACAGGAAATGATTTCCACAAGCAAGCTTTTGCTACAACATGAACAAGCCCAGACAAGCCTCAGAGTCCCACCCTCATACCGCCTATATCAAGAATGAGGGAGGTGCTGAATGCCAGTTAAGCAATCATTGTACCTCTGAGTGTTTTTTTCTGCAGTCTCTTTACAGACGTAGGTGTTGTTCATTGTTCCTTATATTTCCCAATGTGACGATCCACTGTCCATATACCACAGAAAAGCAATGATATGAGATAGTGAGAAGAGATGTGTTTTTGTGTCTAACGTCATGAGGTGGGCGCCAGATGTCTGTTTTTGAGACATGGGGGATTGGATATCTGTCAACCTGATGCATTTGTATCAACATCCAGATATTTCCTTTGGGATTACAGTCACAGAAACACACACACATAACCTACTATACACCTTTATTCTCACTGATTTTCAGCATTCAGGAAGTACTGCAATGAACACCGTAATTATTGTCAATTTATTTTTATCGCTGCCACTGAAATTGAAGAAGACTGAAAATGGAGGGTAATTGAAGTACATTCTCAGAGATGTTATCTGTGATTCAACACCTGGGGAATGGAGTTTGTCACGGTGCACTTTTCAGATTTCTTTCTGTTCGCTAAAAGGAGCCTGTCAGATATTTTTATCATTGTGTCCTTTTGTAACTTTTGAATCAGCTGTCACGCTGTTGCCTCAGAAAGTTTGATGACACGATAAAACTGGCAGAAAGAACAGTGTATGTCTTCTTCATACATAGAGATGATGTCACTGCTCATCAGTCACAGGAAAAACGTAAAATCAATTCATGTGTTTCTTGTGCTCAATCATAAAATCACATCAAGTCGGCCACAAATACATTCCGTGTAGATTCCAGCTCGTAGCATAATTTATTCCTAAAACTGTAGGCGTAATGTCTCACTCTCCCCTGGTGTGTTACTTAAAATAAAGAAATCTCCCTGTGACGCACTGGCTGGACCAATCTATATACAACTGACTTCAGTGTCACATCCTCAGGAGGAAACATTTTTACCATGATAGACCTCAGAGACTGATGTCTTTAAAAATGAATGAACGAAGCTTTTACTCCTCCTCGCAAGTTACATAACACATAAACATGTTTGTGTTTAGTAACTCTGTTGTCCTGTGTTGTCTACCCCCGCAGGCATTAACAAGCGCATGCATAATTGATAACACATCTGCATATGTTGACCATTTTGTCAAACTTCCTCCTTTATTCAATGTTGAAATGTAACATGTTGAGGTATATTATGGTCTATTGTGGCCCGTGTGGCAATAATGCTTAACCCATAAAGACCCGAACAGCCACTGGTGCCCAAAAGCATCTGCTCATCATCATAACCTTTATTTAAACTCGGAGATATATTAAGGACACAACCTCATTTACAATATAGCCGAGACAAAACAAGACATTTGAAACATCCAATGGATATATCAGAAATACTGAAAAGTAAAAGTGACAAAGACGAATTAAAAGCTAAGAATTCTACTTAAAAACAGGAGCAGCTGGAGGTAAAATAGGATGGAATTATGGATTTAAAACACAAAATATTTGAAACATACAATGCCATATTAGAAGTACCAAAACATAAAAGTGATCAAGATGAACTAAAAACAAAGACTTAAAAACAGGGGCTCATCTATAATGTTTAATAACTGTTGATCCACTAATCCTATTAAAACATGTAAATAATTGGTGTTAAATGCAGTTTGTCATCTTTTAAATGTCATCAGATATGACCCATTTGGACGTTCAGAGGCTCTTTAGGGAACGTGGAAACATCGTCATCTTCTACAACATTAGTTGCTTTTCCATTGACCCTCAAATTATAAAAATTTACCTAATGGAAAAATGAAAACTTCGCCAAAAGTCTCATTTTTCAATTAAAAGTTTTTGAGCTGGCAAGAGGTGGTTTTCCGGGTGTAGCGCAAATGGTATATCATGCAAAACTGCAATGGAAAGACCTTTTTTCGCAACTAGTCAGGTGAATTAAAAAAACGGATGTTGACATACATTACAACAAGCGAAGAAGAAGAAGAAACATGTCGCGGTATGTGTGGACGCACCAGGAAACCCAAACATTTTTTAATTTAGTACAAGATAGAGAGGTAATATATAATACTAATGAATATATCTGTAAATCAACACCATATTTACTCCACATTTATGGAATGACTTCTCATGTCATCTCACGATAATAAATAATCGCATTTGTGATTTAATGGAAAAACCGACATTACGCACTTCTGTTTTTTCGACATTTAGTAAATATCTGTAAAGTTTTGCGCAGATGTCCAGTGGAAAAGTGACTATTGATTCACTAGTAAAACCCATGGATCTTCTCTCCTTTCTTTCTACACGATTAGATTTAAGCATTTACATAATGACTTCTACTGTGACTGATTACTTTACATGTTTGATATGAAAAGTCTATATTTGTAATGTGCTGTTCTAAATAAAGTATAAAAAAGAAAATATGGACTAGCTATAGAAATGAACTTTTTCCCAAAAAGAAGAAAAAAGTAAAAAAAAAAAAAAAAAAAGTAAAACCCATGGAGTTGGATCAATGACAGTGGATGGACACACTGGGTTTATATTAGGCTTGTAATGGTACACATACCAAACCGAACCGTTTCAGTACGCACCTGTTCGGTTCGGTACACAGCTGTACTGAAACTGCACTGTATGTTAAGAAAAAGGAACTAAGCGGAACTTTAAATCCGCCCAAGTTCCACACGGACTTATTAAAGGAGCGCACATTGACCTGAAATAAAAAATAGCTGCTGATATAAGGTTAAAAAAAAACAACAAATATGATGTGAACGTGGAAGGAAGAGATTGAAGACCCTCCGCCATCATTATGGTCCAGTTTGGGATCAGTTCAGGTTCCCGGTGGAAAAATACAACAGGGAAAGAGACGTTAATAAGACGAACATTGTTTGCCGCCTATGTCCGGTAATTCTCAAACACTTACACTTGGTCTCTGTCTGTCACACACACACACACACACACACACACACACACACACACACACACACACACACACACACACACACACACACGCACACACACACACACACACACACACACACACACACACACACACACACAAATACAAAAGTGGCCTAAGCAGTTTGTTAGCTGTCCTAAAATAAATAATTTGGTTAGTTTTGTTGTCAATGTTGCTCTTAAGTTTGTTTAAAGAAAATGCTAGTTTGCCCTGTTGTTAATGTTGCACTTCATATGGAATTTTTTTGTTGTTTGTTCAAAACTACCTTTCAGGGAAAAGTGCAATACTAATGTGTAAAATACATTTAGTAATATTTATTTTATTTTCAATTTGATTTATAGCAGTAGAATTATATTATTCCTGTTTTTCTATATTCTGTTGTCTCCAAAAACTGGGGGTAAAATGTTCAAAAATTCATGATAAATGCATTAAAGATATTTTGAGGGGTTTTCTTTCTTCCCATATTGAACTGAAAAAAACAAAAACATGGCTTTCAAAACCAAAAATGTACCAAACCAAAAATTTTGTGTAGTGTCACAGGCCTAGCTTATGTTCAGTAACTGATATCTTTGCTAAAAAAACCAAAACAAAACAAAACATTTTTTCTTCAGTTTTCTCTGTTTTTGATATAATAACCCTCAACTTTCATCAGAGCTTTTATGAACATCTATAATATTAATAATAGTGGATTAGATTTCTATGGTGCTTTTCAAGGCACCAAAGCACTTTACATTATCGATCCATTATTCATTCACTCTCACATTCACACTGGTGGTGGTAAACTATCGTTGTAGCCGCAGCTGCCCTGGGGTGGGCTGACGGAGGCGTGGCTGCCAATTCACGCCCTCCGACCACCACTGAAAATTCATCACATTTATACACCAGTGTTAGTGACACTGGAGGCAAGATGGGTGAAGTGTCTTCCCCAAGGACACAACAGCACATGACTAGAACAGAGCGGGATTCAAACTGCCAACCCTTCGGTTATTGGATGACCTGCTCTACCTCCTGAGCATGGCTTCCACTAATCTACATGATTAGTGTGTTAAATACAGGAAAATTCATGATTTACAAAGAAAAAAGGAAAAATACAGAGGATAATATTATAATAAATGCCGATAAATTACTTAAGAAAGATTAAATAGAGAGAAAAATTAATTGGGAACTAACACAAAAGTAGCACTGGGTCTTTATGGGTTAAAAGTTCAATATGTAAGATTGGTGGGCCTTGTATGAAGTTAAATGTTGCTTTTATGCTTTTAGAACTATGCACTTTTTATGTTTGTATTGTTTATTGTGTATTTATGTACAGGGTGGGGAAGCAAAATTTACAATGAACATTTAGTTGTTTTTTCTCAGCAGGCACTACGTCAATTGTTTTGAAACCAAACATATATTGATATCATAATCATACCTAACACTATTATCCATACCTTTTCAGAAACTTTTGCCCATATGAGTAATCAGGAAAGCAAACGTCAAAGAGTGTGTGATTTGCTGAATGCACTCGTCACACCAAAGGAGATTTCAAAAATAGTTGGAGTGTCCATAAAGACTGTTTATAATGGAAAGAAGAGAATGACTATGAGCAAAACTATTCCGAGAAAGTCTGGAAGTGGAGGAAGCAACAAAAAACGTACCAAAGCTTTTATTAAAGCTCTCAAATCCAAAATCCTAAAGGATCCAACCAAATCCATGAGAAAAATGGCAATTGAGCTTGAGGTAGACAACAAGACCGTTAGAAATGCAGTAAAATATGATTTGAAGGTAAAATCTTACACAAGAACACCAAAACACTTGTTGACAACAGCTATGAAGGAAAAGAGATTGGAAAGGTGCAAGAAAATTATTATATGGTTCAAGAAAAAGTCCTCCATTGTAACGATCTTTTCAAATGAAAAGATCTTCACTGTCGATGCTGTTCTGAACCGCAGAAATGACAGATTTATCGCAAAATCTCCTTTGGTGTGATGAGTGCATTCAGCAAATCACACACTCTTTGACGTTTGCTTTCCTGATTACTCATATGGGCAAAAGTTTCTGAAAAGGTATGGATAATAGTGTTAGGTATGATTATGACATCAATATATGTTTGGTTTCAAAACAACTGACGTAGTGCCTGCTGAGAAAAAACAACTAAATGTTCATTGTAAATTTTGCTTCCCCACCCTGTATATGCCAAAAACCAGACAAATTCATATAAATGTAAGAGACCATACAATTTTCTTCTCCTTCTTACTGAAGATAACAGCACTGATTCCTATGTGGATGACTCACTTTGGTTAATCTGCAAAAATCCTCATTATTCCTCCAGTGCTCTTCAGTGCCTTTTCCTCTGCTCCTCTACAATGGTATAAAACACTAGCCTTTGTTAGCATTGAAACAGAACAAGCTAGTGTAAACAAATGACTGATTCCTAGCAGAACTCACAGTCTAACACACACACCTTCACGTATTAGCCTGCAAACACACACAAATCTTGAACCTTTAAGTGGCAACAAATGCATGAATGGCTCCCTGTGGCTTCATTTGAGAAACATAAGGAACACATGGAAATGAAACAATCACTTATGAACCATTGTTCAAAACCTATAGCCAGTCTTACATTCATCCTACAGCCATTCTTGTCCAACTGTAAACTATGCAACCTACAGGAAAGCATTTTTCCTGATTTAACTTCATCAACATAATGTAGGTCATGTGCTATTTTATGCATTTTAGTACAACCAAACAGCAAAAACGTGTTTATAAGTATTGTGTTTTTAAACAAGTCTACACATGCCTGCAGAGTTTCCCTGGAGCACAATAATAACTGTTTCCTTTATTGTAGTTATATAATTTCATTCAGGCAACACACCTTGCAGTACTGTAATTGAAAAACAAATGTAAAGTGCCAAATAAATCATAAATGTGTTACTGCAGAGTAGCTACCTTGTTAGAAAATGTAGAAGGGTTTAAATATTTATTTGTGGCTCCAGACAGATTCTTTTTTTTTTTTTCCAGGTCAGAAATGGCTATTTAGATTGCGAGGCGCTGATCCCTGATATAGAATGTTAATCCTAGTCTGTATTTAATTAATGGACAGAAGTTTGTAATTGGTGTCAGAGGTTCGAGGTGAACTTGCCATTCTGTAATGATGTAATTTCACTCTGTCTTGTAGGTGGAACTTATTAACCACAACTAGAATTAAGCTGTCTGTCAAGAAAAATATAGTTTTTTAAGCACTAAACCAAAAGACCAACTTGGCTTTTACAGACAATCAAAGCCTGACTCAGCAGAAATTAAACTTTTCTGAGATCTGATTAATGGAGGAAAAATTTATAGATGAACCACATACCACCACAATAAATCAGACCAGAATAAGCTCTGGGAAAAAAAATGTTGATTTTGTAGAGTTCAGTATAAGTCTATGGGAGCAAGGACTTTTTTGGTGCTACCCCCAGTGGCCATAAGTGGTATTACAACTTTGACATATTTCAACATGTCTTCATTTTGGAGATATAATAATAATAATAATAATAATAATAATAATCATCATCATCATCATCATCATCACCATTAGTTTAGTTTTCTCAACCTATTCTGTCACATAATTTCGATGAAAAGAGAAGGTGATCCGAAATATTTCATGCATTTTTAATCTTTAAATGTGCTGTAGTGGTGTGTGTTATGTTGTCCCTTTAGTGTGATTTAGTTATGAGAGAGGATTGCGAGAGCTTTCATACATAGTCTAATATTTATCCAGAGGTTACATCAGCTCCGCTGCAGTGTCTAGTAGCAACCACTTTGTTTGATTACCACCAATGGAGTCATTTACCAGTGTGATGAAGAAAAACAGGCAAAAAACAACAGAAAAAAGAGAGGGAGAGAGGTACAGAATTTAAGGTTCTTGAGTTCACGGAGTTCATTTTTAACCTCAGTTACGTTAAGTAAAAGCCATGACTGGTGTGGTATCATGGGAGCTTGGTGGACTGAGTAAGGAGCGGAAGTGACGACAAGGTGACGCAAGAGTATCGCAGCAGGAACACACACAATTATCAATTAACTCTGAGAGTGCTGGGGAAAACCGCAAGCTATGTAAGCAAAGCAATTAGGGAACAATGTGTGTGTTTTAAGAATGTGTGCATAATAGTGCATGTGTGTTCCTGCTGTTTTAGTGGAGAGGCAGGTTAGAAAGAAACTAAAAAACCTGCTAAATCCAAGCACATTTTGTCTATATTCTAAACAGGACACACTGGAAATATATATGTTGTTGCGGTCTTTCATGCAATAATCATTTGTGAGTAATTTCTGACAAATTGCATTGTACCTCAGGTGCAGGTTGAAATGCTCAGTGCTAATAGGTAAATACAACCAAATGACAAGAGAGCTGCCATTTGGTTGCCAAATTTCTACTGTAGTAGGAAACCTTAAAGTTGTGTAGTCAGACAGGATGTGACTATCATGAAAATCAACAAAAGACTGTTAAAAGGGTTTCTTTTGTTTCCCGGAATAGAATGTGGGGATGTTAAGTTCATAGAAAGTGCAGCTGCGAGCTGCCTCTGCAAAGCTCTGAAAGACGTCAGCAGAAATGACAGCACAGTAGTCAGCTGCGGTACCACTGTTAAATTCTTCTTCATAACATCAGTTACTATCTTTTTCTTATTTATGCTGAATCATTTAGACAGCCTGGGGAATGGGCTGAGATCTGAACAGACAGCAAGCTGATAAGATGCAAATTATTCCACTTAGCCCTTTATGAAAAGGCAGCACGGTGAATATGCTTTCACATTTTGAAGTTTCCTGGAATTACTGATTACTATATTGTCGGTCAATAGTTTAAAATCAATAGCTTACTGAGAAAAAAATCTTTAGTTGTGCAGGTGACAAATAAGATGTTGCATCATTCAGACTAATGAGGATCAGAAATTATTCATTAAAGCACCTAAAAGGCCAAGCTCCTTCCAGACAGTGGAATTGTTCTTAGATGCCAGAGACACACTTGATGTTTGTTTACTGTTGTCTGCTGGGAAGCCAACAAACTATTACCATTTAACTGCAAAACTAATGTAAAACAAAGACATCAGTGATGGTCAGGAATATCCTTTGCTTTAGTAAAAAACTTTGTCTGATTTTTGACATTTGTCACAGTGTTGCTGCCAGTTAATGAGACAGCTGTGCTTTCATTTGAGCCTTTTGGAAGTTTCACTGACAGATACTGCTTTAACTGAGTAGTTCATCAACAAAACAGCAGATAGTTACAGATCCTAGAGCATGTTGGTTAACGTTCTACTTATGAAGCACAGATAAATTCAGATTTGCAGTTGAATGAGTTTCTTTATTTCACGTTATGAAAGCGACATTTGCCATTTGACAACATCCGCATGCACATCACACAGCAATTATCTTTGCTTTCCTGTATGTGTTGTTTCTATAAATGTACAGTGTGATGTTGAGTGTCCTAAACTCTGAACTCTACCCCGAACAAAGGTATATTTATGATATAGCAATCTGAATCCCTGCACAAACCTTCTCTGGACCCAGTTGCCACCCGACCCCACTAGCACATCCTGAACTCTCTCATAACATCCCTGCTGTGCATGTGTCTTAATTCAAGTTATTTTATTTTGGGAAATAATATTTTGTTGGTAACAAACTTTTGGTGCTGTAGGGCTGGGATAATGTTGGATATAAATCTCATTTTCCAGTACAGTGAGCATAATATATTAGACAAACTATGTCCATCAACAATAGCTAAAAGGCTTTGATGCTTAGTGTTAACACAAACATGAAATATGTTAGAAGTAGTTAGCATAAATACATGTAGCACAAACATGTACTACTAACAATAATCATGTATTTCTTATTCTGGGAAACATTTATTGATCTATATTTACTTTAACCAACACACATTACTGTTACTTTATCCTTTATTATCAAAATGTGCTTGCTAGTGTCAAGTGGTTTTGCCATGAAAGCTCACATGATGGTGGGTTTTATGTGGGCTGAGTGGCTCATATGAAGGGGATCTGCAGCTGCACATCAGTGGGTGCGCAACCAATCACACTTTTCCTTCCAGCAGGAAAGTCTTGGCTGTCTAAGCACAAGGCTTCCTTCAGCCTAAATTAACCCAATCGTTCTTTTCCTGCCAGACTGTTTCCTGAGTTAATGAGCCACTGCTTGCCACTTACAATGGTAATGTGCAGCTGCAGGATTCTTGCTTCTATGTCACATCACTTACGACACAGGGTTGCTATCATGCACAATTTTTCGTTTTACCTCCCTCTCTACGCATTGTTCACCTTGGCTTACTTGCTCAGTAAACCCCACTTCAGTATGATAAACCTCGGTTAAGTGTTAACTACTCCCTCACTGACTCTCTCCTATCTTTTGCTCCTCCACACAGTGTTTACCCTCTGACCAGTGGGTGGAGCGGATGTAGCCATGCTTCCTGCACAACAGGAAATGGAGAGCAGCGCAGGAGTGCTGGGAAGGGTTCAGAGGAGTTGATGGATGAGCCCGTTTTACTCCATTGTCTATGCTTTCCTCGACAGGTGCACTTGAGCTTTTAACTGCAATAACAACAACAGTGCAGTGACTTTTCTTTTTATTCTCAGAAGATTATATCTAGTTTTGCTGTGAAAAGGTTTTTCAATTCTTTGTGAATTACATAAACTAGGTTATTCCACAAAACTCTGCTCCCATATTAACTTTCCTATACTTTAACTATGTTGTATATTGTCTATTTAAAGTATAATGTTTGAATTGCACTAATGGATTTGTATTAAACATTAAATCCCAGGTAGTTCAGTGATTTGATGTTCTTTTGTTGGGTAAAGCATATTAAAATCTATTCATCTACGTTTTATTTTACTTCCTGACCATCAAAACCATATATTCAAATACTAATTAATTTATGTTCATTTAAGATCATATTGTATATAGATGCATAATGCTAATGTTAAAGTGCTGGCATGTAAAGCACTCCAACATAGTGCTTTCAATTCCAGTCTTCTTTCTAATAATGTGTGACCTTGTTGCATATTCGTGAATTATTCCATGTTCTGTACAAACATGTTGGAGCTATCAAGTTATTGTGATATGATAGTTAGTTCTGTGTTTGTTCTGCGTGCTAACATGATTGGTTGACTGCTTTGCTAAGGCGTCATTTTCTCTAGGTACAGAAAATGTTCAGGCATGTCTGACATGCCAAGGAAGAATAACAGCCAGAAAGAAATCAACAATGAGTTCCAAAACTTGTCAGGCAGACATTTAAGACACTGTACATTGTGTTGTTTTGGTAAGAATCTCACATTTATACTCTTAGGGATCCAAAATTGGGGGGAGAAAAAAAAGGAAAGACAATACGTGTATAGAAAAAAACAGAGCCTTGAATATACTCAAAATTAAAAAATAATCATGAATTCATTTAGAAAGGCAGCAGATGTTGCTCTAAATTTGTCACCAAAACCTGCTCCAAGGAGAGAAGTAGAAAAAACACAAACAAAACAGGTCATTGTTTTTTTAATTACATCCTTTGAATACCGTCTACTTGTTCACACCAGTCGTCCGTCATCATCAGTGCTATTCCGGTGATAACAAGGCTGGGTTACTTGTTGACAGCAGGCTCCAAAATCTTCTCTTATTTTTTGTTTTTATTTTTTTCAAATATTTTAGCAAGACTATGAGCCTCCTTTAACCCATAAAGACCCAAACAGCAACTGGTGACCCAAACCATCTACTGATTGAAACTGTTTAATACCTGTTGATCCACTAATCTTATCAATACATGTAAATAATTGGTGTAAAATACAGTTTGTCATCTTTTCATGGTCAACAGATATGACCCTTTTGGATGTTCAGAGGCTCCATGCAAGATCAGGAAAATAAATACAGGAAAGTACATGATTTGCACTGAAAAAATGCAAAATACAGTGGATAATATTATAATAAATGATGCTAAATCATTTAAGAAAGGTTGAATATAGAGGAAAAAATAATTTGGGAACTTCTGTAAAAATAGCGCTGGGTCTTTATGGGTTAAACTCCTTCCTGCAGTTTTCCTGCAATGAAATGATGATTCAACATGACATGAGTGTCGTCGCTCCTCAGGCTGCATGCAGAGGCAACCACTGATGTCTGATTTTTCCTAAACCTTCTCTGCACTCTCTCAAGACTGCAGCGTGAAATTACTTTGTTACTCTGCTGGAGAGGCTTTGTGGGAATACATTGACTTTCATGTGGGCAAGAGAGTGAGAGGGAGGAGTCTGCATGTGAAGTTTTCAGTCAGACTGCTTTGTGCTCGCTCATATAAGGTGTCGCACATCATAGAAAGGGAGGATTATGAAGGAGATGTGAGATATAACAAAGTATGATTGAGTTCACGAGAGTTCATGAGTGGTGCTATTAACCAAATATCCATGGCATGATGAGTATGAACCATCCCAACCAGATTATGTGAACATACTGAAGGATCGCTTGAACTCAGTGACAAGCCCTGAATACATGGATGATGAAATATTACTGAGTAGCCAAGCAGTGTTTAGTAAACCTGTGATATTGATTTTTCTAGGCAGCAGAGAAGGATGTTTGTTGTGCAAGTGATGTAGTGAGTTTGCCAGTAAGAAACAGCAGCTGAGGTAAATTCAACTGTCCTAGATCTGTAATTTAATGTCTGAAAATACTTTAATAGACTGACGATACATTTTTGAGCCACAAAGACATAACATATGATGAGGATGTCCTCAAAGTGATATGCTGTAACTGGAATGAGATCACACCGTTTGTACAGTGACAGAACTGATATCTGAAATTTCGGGCTGCAGGCTGTGAACTGGTGTCTCATGGGATGACAGGGACAGAGAACATAGTGCTGTGTGTGTTTGAGCATATCCCCTGTTTGTAATGCATGTTCACACATTGTCAAGAACAACGACAGATCTCATTGACTGCTTCAAACCTTTCATGTTCGCCAGGCCTGGGGGTCTGAACTCTTCTTTTTTTTTTTCTGATTCGCCCTTGCTTGCCGTCAGAACATGGAGAAAAACACAGGCGCTCACAACAGCACTAAAGTTATCACGTTTCCCAAAGCAGAAGCTGAAGCATCTTACTTTGCTTGAGTTGGCAATGAAGTGAGAATTAGCATATTTTGCTCCACTGAACATTTGAATGTCTTTACAAATGCCATCTGGGTTACTAAGATACAGCAGGTATTCAGTGAAATAACAGTGTTATACTGCATCTTGATCCTTCGGGATACAATGTTTATTGCAGATATTGATTTTATATGAAATTCACAGTCACACGGAGATGCTTGAGGACTTGCACGTATATTCAACATTTATTTTTTCTTTGTAAAGCTGGGTTGTACTTCAAGGTGACGTTTTGTGTGCTTCTGTGTTTATCTCGGTTTCTTTCATCTTTATTTAATTTTTGCTTTGTCATGGTGTGCTGCGCTGAATTTGTTATGTTCTATGCTGTGCTGTGTCGTGATGTCTTGGATCTGTGGTGTCCTGAAGGACTTATCAAGTCAGACACTGAGACAGGCTGCATTACAGCTCTAATGAAATCTGTCAGCACTGACTGCACTCAGGGGCAGCTCACAGTGCATCAGCACTACTTACCACAACACAGGAGAGGGACTGAGATAGTGGAGAGGGGGTGGGTGTGTGCATGTGGGGGGGCATTATCAGATACAGAGATCAGCCCAGACTTTATGTGAATGTGTGTCTGCTTGTGTAATTACACACTGATAAATAACGCATTCTGCCGTGCTGGGGTGCCTCACTCCAGTGGCTTCAAACCAGAGGAGCAGACAGCCACAGCCTCCCTGCTTAGACCGACTGGGACTGAACAGAATACTAATGTGCACAGGAGGGATAGGGAGGGAAGATAGAAGAGAGAGTGATGTAGAGAAGAGAAAAACAGGGAGGAGTATCACAGACTGGGTGCAAGAATAAATCCTTAAGGGCTGAAAGGACCAACGGATTGATGGAAGAAAACGGTGAAGAGTAGGGGTCATGGAGCAGATGAGTGAATCACGGAAGGCATAAAATGTCAGACATGACTAAGGACAGCAGTGTTATGAAGGAGAAGAGTGACAACATCATCAGACAAAATAACACGGATATATACAGACATGCAACAATATCAAAATGAAACTAAGTGAGATTTAAGTGGTAAGCACAGACGATTATTGAATTTGGACCTGGAGAAAAACAACACAGGCAGACACCATTTTCATTTGAGTCAGTATAGTCATTCATTCATTTTCTGAACCACTTAGTCCTCCAGAGGGTTCGGTGGATATCAGAGCTGTCACAGGGCTGACATATACAAATGGAAAAACCATTCACTCTATAAGGCCAGTTTTGACCAATTATTCCCTTAAAGTGCACGTCTTTGGATGGTGGGAGGAAGCCAGAGTACCCAGAGAGTCACAGAGAACATGCAAACTCCACACAGAAGGGAACTGAACCCAGGACCTTCTTGCTGTGAGGTGGCACTGCTCCCCACTGCAGTTTAAGTCAGTATCTAAAGGATAAGTTAAACCATTTGTTGGAGACAGGAAGTAGAACGGCTCATCTATAAAGAGATGGTTTGATCCTTAGGTTCTTGTCCTCATATTGACGTGCCCTTGGGCAACACACTGTACCCTAGGTGGCTCTGAGAGACTGAATGAATGAATGAGACATATTTTTAGCACCTGAGTATCAGTATGATAGAGAAGCATCACATAAAAGTAAGTTGACATACCATTTAGATATTTATTCTGTCAAAAAGTGGCATGAGAGAATAAGATGTAGATAATGAAAAAGGTTGTAACAAAAACAGAAAGACACGAAAAAAGGCAAAATATCTAATAGAACAGTGAGAAAAGACTGCCTTTTGGGGGTGCTGAAAATAAATTCTGATGCTAAATCACGCTTCTTATTGTTTGTGTCCTATGACAAGTGGCCACTGCATCCATGGCCATCTCATACTGTCTGTATAAACAATTCCATCTCATTTATGAAATTAGAAAAAAATAAATATTTGATTCAAAGTAATATTAATATTGACATGTCTAAGGTTTACCCCGCCTTCGCCCATAAGTAGCTTGGATAGGGTTCAGAAAATGAATGAATGACTAATATTAATATTGATAAACTTTATTCCTATACTAAATTTCAAAACTACAGGGTGTCCCATAAGTCTCCATACAGAGGAAAAATAAACGTTTCTTGACATAAACCATTTTTATTTGTATAATATGCTCTATATGACTGCCATTTTGTCGGGAACACATTTCAATACGTGTCCTCCACTGCTGAAGAACTATAAAGAAGAAATATAAAGAAATACATGTTAGAACCATATATGTGTGGAATGTATTATGTCTCCTATGTATTGAGACTTATGGGACACCCTGTAGTTACAAGGTGCTTTACAAAATAACATACCACAAAATACATAAACAGCATAAACAGCAAATCAAAAGCAGTTGTTACAAGGTAAAATGTACTGCAATCGCAAAGTTAAAACTAAAAGAAGAAATCCATTTTTTTTAATAAAAAAAATCACAAAACCTGGTTGCCCTTTGTATGAGATGTCACCAAGTAGACAGTGTCCTCATGACTCACTGATTCCTTGTTTCCTGTACTGAACATACCCCCAAATTTAATTATTTTCTTCCTTTTTCTCTTTTCTTTCTTGTTAAAGTCAAGAAGTAGCAGATAAGTAGCATGGATAGTTGCACAGATTAGTGTTACCCACAGTGGGACATTATGTTTTCTACTTGCACTTCTTGATACTCAGTACGATTATCATTCCATTCATGTATAGAATGCCTCTTACGAACTTTCACTAGTGGGAAGTTGTGAAGCTGCATTGTTAAAATACCAGAGAAGGTATTTTCCAGTGTTCACTGATTACCACAATTCACAAGGAGGGAGTTTGCACAGTGTGACATTTCTATCACAGGGATGGGTATGTTTGGTTTTTGGTGATTCATGCTCAGGGTTCTCTGACATTTAAAGGCCTATTACCAAATGTAGTCCTTCATTTTTCATTAAAATGTCTGTGATTGGATTTGTGCTGCTAGATAAACCCTTTATCCTTGCTTTCTGGCCTTTGTCTGAGCTATATAGCTACTCCTCAAATGATCAGTGGCCCTCTGGTTATTTTTCAGTGGCACGCATTATGCAACCCCAAAGGAACATTGAAGAATAAAAAGCTTTTTCATTTCCCCTTGATCATTTTTTTGTAGTGTTTCCAATGTCCAGAGGCAGCTTTAAAGTTAAAATTAAACCGGTGAACTGTAAGGTTTTCATCATTAGCAGAGGTTGGCATCAATGTCGATTGTCCTTACAAAACATCAACAGAGTGTTTGCCATTCTGTCTTTATGCTTATGTATGAAATTATCCTTGCTACTTGTCCGATTGGATATGACTTGAACGAGGATGAGACAGTGTTGTTATTGACCTGAACTGCAAGTGAGTGAAGGACATCAGTTTGTATTCACCACATCAACCCAGGCTGCTGTATTCAGACAATAGTGCAAGTATAATAACCAACAGTGCACTATAAGAGAACAATAGTACAAATTACATTGTTTTTGTTATATTTTCATAATTCATAGGAAACCAAATGTATTTTCATCTGTTGGGCACTTTTACAGGAGAATCTGAATGAGATCTAAATGTGTTTTGTTTTTTTTTGTTTTTTTAAACAATATATTTATTAACACATTTTAACACATACACTTGTAAATATACACACAATTGTAGCAAGCATGTAGACCTGTTCCTCACTAACGAGATCTAAATATTTTTAGTTCATTACCGCCGCCAAGGAGGTTATGTTTTTGTCAGCGTTGGTTTGTCTATTTGTCTGTTTGTGTGCAAGATTATTCAAAAAGTTATGGATGGATTTGGATGAAAATTTCAGGAAAAGTTGATACAGGCACAAGGTACAAATTATTAAATTTTGGTGGTGATCGGGGGTGGGGGCATGGGGGCCCACTGATCTGCCTTGGCGGAGGTAAGCGCTCTCCGAGTGCTTTTCTAGACAAGACAGTGCAGACTTCCGCCAAGGCAGATCAGTGAGCCCCCGTGGCCTCCCCACCCCCAATCACCACCAAAATTTAATCATTTGTTCCTTGTGCCAGTATCAACATTTCCTGAAATTTTCATCCAAATCTGTGGCACTGATCTGCTTTGGCGGAGGTCTGTGCCCTCTGAGTGCTTCTAGTTCTTAATTCATTCTTAATACACTGTGTTTGAAAACAGTGTCTGGAATAATTTACAGATACCCTGTGTGTGTGCTGCTTCTCCGACAAACTAAATAACAGATGTAAATCAAAGTAAAACACATAAAATATATATACCGCCCACACCAGGTCCACAGAGAGACATTAAATTAGATGAAATCTTACCCATTAGCTTCAGGTTTATATTAATGCATGCACATAACATTGAATATCTTAGTTCTTTTTAAATTTTGTAAAACAGATCAGAATGAGGAAATTAAATTAAAATGTTTACAGGGTACATGCGCAGATTATTTCTTTGCTGAAACACTACACCCATCAAGGTAAGCCAAAAGCCATGGATGTCTAATGCATGGCTAATACTAGCTACTGTGCGTATGTGTGTGTGTGTGTGTGTGTGTGTGTGTGTGTGTGTGTGTGTGTGTGTGTATATGTATTAAGATGGTTAAAATGCAGAGATTTGATTTCCCTACTGACATAATTAAGGAAGTTAACCTTTAACCTTTACAGCACTGCTCAAAGCTATTTAGGTGGCAAGTGACCACACTCATTTTAATTTAGAGGTTATTGCAGCTCAAATGTGCTCTATATAGACGTATGCCAGGGAAAATGAGCAAAAAGAAGTGTAATATAACGAGTAGACAACAGCATTCAGGCAGACTCAGTATTAAAGAAAAAAAAACATTAAGAAAAATTTTGAAAAATCATCATGATGAAACCCTTCAGAACCCACTGGCCTATTTGCCTGTTTCTTTTAGGTCTATTTGGTAATCAATCAATCAGTTTTTTTTTATGTAGCGCTAAATCATAACAAAAGTTGTTTCATGACACCTTACACATACAGAGTGGGGAAGCAAAATTTACAATTAACATTTAGTTGTTTTTTCTCAGCAGGCACTACGTCAATTGTCTTGAAACCAAACATATTGATGTCATAATCATACCTAACACTATTATCCATACCTTTTCAGAAACTTTTGCCCATATGAGTAATCAGGAAAGCAAACGTCAAAGAGTGTGTGATTTGCTGAATGCACTCGTCACACCAAAGGAGATTTCAAAAATAGTTGGAGTGTCCATAAAGACTGTTTATAATGAAAAGAAGAGAATGACTATGAGCAAAACTATTACGAGAAAGTCTGGAAGATACTATTAAAGAAGAATGGGAGAAGTTGTCACCCAAATATTTGAGGAACACTTGTGCAAGTTTCAGGAAGCGTGTGAAGGCAGTTATTGAGAAAGGAGGAGGATACATAGAATAAAAACATTTTCTATTATGTAAATTTTCTTGTGGCAAATAAATTCTCATGACTTTCAATAAACTAATTAGTCATACGCTGTCTTTCAATCCCTGCCTCAAAATATTGTACATTTTGCTTCCCCACCCTGTACAGCTTGTCGAAACCAGACTTTCAAGCCAATTTACAGAAATCCAACAGAATCCTCCAGGAGCAAACACTTGTGACTGGTGACAGTGGTGAGAGAAAAAACTTCCTCTTAACAGGTACAAAGCTTGAGTAGACCCAGACTCCTGGAGGATAGCTGTTAAAGAGAGAGGGTAAAGGAGGAGAAAAGGAGAGAGAGAGAGAGAGAGACTGGGGGAGAGGGGGAGAAGTTGGGGAGTAGGGTGAGACACATGGATGCACAGCAAGCTGAACTCGAACATCTATGGAACTATAAGAAACACTATCACAACCATATTGTTACTCCCTCAGAGTTTAATCAAGGCTCAACATAGTTCTAGGGCTTTAACTAGGGATGTCCGATATTGGCTTTTTTGCCAAAAACCGATATGCCGATATTGTCCAACGCTTAATTTCCGATTCCGATATCTACCGATACCGCTGCCGATATATGTGAGATCTTAAACTAATTTTAGGTAACATCACATATCTCCTGTCATGGAATTAACACATCATGCCTAATTTTATTGTGTTGCCCCATTGGATGCATTCTCAAATGCAACAAGACTTTCAAAATGTAAACACTGTCTGTGCAAAGAATACATACTTCAACTTAAGTTGTGAAAAAAAATGCCATATTTATTTATTTTCTCTCCCTCCCTCCGTGAGTCTAATACAGTGTGGCAACTCTCCTGTACAATTTTGAAAACTGCACATTTCTTTCAGCTACAAACAATGCTTCATTTACGTGTCAGTAAATGCCGGCAAAATCAAGGCATTATTTTATCAGTTTTAATGATAGGCAAAAAAACCGGTAACGATATTCACAGTTATTACATTTTTATGCCAATATCGGGCCAATAATATTGGTGGGCCGATATTACCATACATCCTTAGTTTTAACAGCCATTTATTTGGACAATCAAATTTTGAGCTTGCCCAACAGTGATGATGCCCAAACAGTGCCATCAGAACTAAAGAAAATAAAATATTAAGACTTAAATTAACTTACAAAAATATAAAAATTTGACACAAGATGACGAAATGAATGCCAATTAAACAAAATAAAGCACACATATAAATAACAGGCTTAATTGGCTTCACGTAGCATTCACATGACTTATTAACAAAGAAAACTGACAAACTTTACCTCATTGGCCGCATAGACTCCAAAGGAATAAAACAGAGGGTTTCACAGCATCTTCTTAAAAGATATGTTTTAAGTTTCTTAGCTCAGTTCTTATGAATTGTCCTTTTGCAGATCTTACAGGTAGAACACGTTGTGCATGATAACCTCACGTGGCTCATGGAGTGTACTAATAATCTTATCCCCTGGGGGCAACGTGAACATGCAGAACAAACATTTTGGTTCCCCTCTTACCGCTATGCTTTTAAATCAAACAAATAAAATGTATTTTCTATGAATTTACCACATTTTATGAATTATTTATTTATTGACTATTTAAATGAATTATTACTGTGAATGTGTTATGTTTTTAAATACTCTTGAAAACATTATGAACTGAATATATGAGTGATGCCTTGGACGGCAGCTACATATATGGATAAGTGAGCGATGATGATTACGGCAGGAGAGAAGCAGGACCACAGCAGTAGGTCCAGAGTTTGTCCATGGGAAACAACACAATACAATAATCAATACATGTCTGTATATATTGATCAACTGTCACTGTGTTTTGACAAAAATACCAAAATCATTTGACAGATATGAGACATCACTTCAAGGGAAAAAGCTCTGAAAACTGGAACATCACCTAGAGATATTGTCAAAGTTCCATCAGCCAACAGTGTATTTATGTTTTCATGCTTCCTGAGGCACCAATATCTTTTTCACAATCACAATCCTGCTCTAAAACTTTTGTCAAACAATTCCCCGCAGCTTCATCACATCTTGTTACCATGACAAGGGTCGGCAATTTCATTGGCATCACAGTGCATCTGTTTTAGGTCGTCATATCTCAGGTTTGGCTCGCTTCCTGTTTCTGTATCCATGGCGACACACTCACACAGACAACGTATCAAGGAGCCGTGTATTCTTAAGGTCATCTCTGTCAACTACAGCCTCCCCTGCTCAAATGAATCACTGCTGATACTGCCACTGCAGTCTGTTTAAAAGTAACTACGCTAAAATAATTCAGCGTGGATAAAGTTTTTCAGGTGATTGCAGTGAGGGTGCAACGCTATAAAGAAGGCATAATAAAGCAACAGCAATGGTGATGTACAGTGTTGTGCAAGTAACTTCCAAACTGTAATACATTACAGATTACTTGTTACTGTTAGAGGTAAAGTAATTCCTTACCTACCCTGACAATATTACTGTCTCAGAATTATAATCCCATACATGACTCCTGCATTACTTTTGAGTTACATACAGACACTTGTCACAAATGGCACATGTGCAGTAACACCCCCCCCCCCAATACAAGACATAGGAGAGCCTTAAGATGCATAAAATTTACACCTCAAAGTACATATGGACAGATAACTCAGTAAGTAACACTATGGTCTACGATATTCAAAACCCAGCAGGTACACTTGGTTCAGGAGGTAGAGTGGGTTGTCCTAGTCATGTGCTGTTGTGTCCTTGGGCAAGGCACTTCACCCTCCTTGCCTCCAGTGCTGCTACTCACACTGAGTATGAATGTTTGGTGGTGGTCGGAGGGGCTGTTAGTGTGAACTGGCAGCTATGCTTCCATCAGCCTGCTCCAGAGCAGCTGTGGCTACATATGTAGTTTACCACCACTAGAGTGACAATGTTAGAGTGAATGAATAACGGATTCACTGTACGTGTTTATTATTTTTTATAGTTTATTTTTTTCAACATTTTACATGTTCAAACAGGGGGTGCGGCACCAAATGATAAAGAATTCTAACTAGTCATAGAAACGTTAGCTTACCTCATCATTGCTGATCACAGGGATCATGCTAACTAGCTTCTACGTCTATGTGGCAAATCTTCAACCATTGGCTGAACACCAACAGGGAATAGAACTTTCCTGCTGCATTTTTGATTCCTTAAGGTCTTTTTTTTTTTTCTTTGAGCAACTAAAGGTGCTGTATGTAAGAATTATGTTCTAAGTAATCATAAAATGACCCTTAATGTCAACAGACATGAAGGAATCATGTTAATTTCAAATACTGATATCACTGACAGTAGTACACCAGCCACCACGGCCTGGCCCCATGAGAAAACACAGCAGTCCGGGGCTGGGAGAAGAGGCCATGGCCCGGGTGAAGATAAGTGCTGGTGTAGGACTTGTCGCTGCCATGGTAACTCCTTATAGTAGACGCTCATGTTGGATCTGGCAACCCCTAGTCTGGGGGGAGGTGGAGGGGACACCACACTCTACGGTAGGGGTGTCAAACTCATTTTAGTTCAGGGGCCACATTCAGCTCAATATGATCTAAAGTGGGCTGGACCAGTAAAATAATATAAATAATAGGATAAGAACTTTTTGAGTTGTTTTTGAATGAAAAAAGTCAAATTCCGTAATGAAAATGTTTACATCTACGAACCGTACTTGAACAACTTAAACAAATATGAAGTATGTGGAATTGTACCAGTTTTCTGCCTCTTACTAAATGTTTTGTGTATTTGTAGATCCACTGTGATCTGTAAGTTGTGATGCATATGTATAAATGATAAACTAAGGTGTAATATTGTTAAAATTGCACTTTTTTTTCTTAAGAATTTTCAGGTTATTCACATTTTTTGTTAAAGGCTAGTCTGTAAATGTAAACATTTTTGTGTAATTTTCCTTTTTTTTTTTACACTACAACAAAGAGAAAAATTGGTACTTTTCATTATTCATAACTTATTCTGATAGTATTTTACTGATCTGACCCACTTTAGATTGAATTGACCTAAAGTGATTCTAACATCCTTCATTGTTAATATCTTCAGTGTAATTTCTGCATTTCACCAATTCATTCCAGGGGCCAGATTGGACCCTTTGGCGGGCCGGATTTGGCCCCCGGGCTGCATGTTTGACACCTTTGCTCTACGGTATTTTGAATGTGATTGCAGTACCAGTTTTGGCCACAATCCTACATACGGTTCCTTTAAATTATGGGTGAAAAGTATGTTTTAATGCAAGCGCTATTGAACATGTACTGAGTAAAATATTAATGAAAATTGATCAGTAATGCCTTAGCAAAAAGTAATCTGTTACTGTAATGCATTACTTTTGTAACACATTACTCCCAACACTGGTGATGAACATCACTCAATAAGATCATACTTCTGAAATATTTTACATGCTTTGATGCTGCGCAGAGTCCACGGTTTGCTTTTGTTGCCAGTGTTTACAGAGGGCCCTGTTTGTACAGACTGCCAAGAGGGTAAAGTTCAGACTAGAAGCCTGCAGACACTGTAGCCTCACACATACATGTACACACAGACACTTTGTCAAGACTCATCATGTTCAGCCACCAAGCAACACTAGCCACCCTTACCCCATGTGGCCGTTATTTAACACTTCTTGTGAACACACATACGCACACAGGCAGGCATACAGTGTGACATATCCACGTGAACAAACAGTACCAGGTCACAGATGCATGGACAGTACACGCATACTCACACAGTATCATCTTCCTCTGGCTTTCTTTCTTCTGCTCCCACACACAAAAGAATCAACACCCGACTACCAACTGCTATATTTCGGGAAAGTTTTTGCATTCAGTTTTAGACCTCCAGTGCATTTCATGAATATTTAAGAGCACAGTGATTGGATGGTAACTTATGCAGCAATAATGTAATACCTCAGGATGAGCGTTTTAAGGCTTGCTGCTTAGTGTACATGTATTTTAATGCTGCTGAGAATGTGACTGCAGACTTAAGTCCATTTTTGACTGCTTCATATAAAAACACAGTGCCAGTTGCTTCCTCTCCTCTGCCCTTAGCTGGCAGCTCTGTCCTCTCATCCAGAAGGAGTAACATGTAATTACAACCAGTTAAGCTGTCCAGAATCCTCTCTGACTCTTCACCGACTTCGAAAGGATTGTGCTGCTCTCCAATCTTAAGTATGCCTACTAAAGGTCACATATAGTGTTCCCCACCTCCTGTCGATCCTCTGCATGTGCTCTTTTTCTGTTTTCTGCAAAGAGCTTCCTGGGATACTATTTGAGGCCCAGCTTTCATTGTACATAAAAAAAGATTAATATTTCATGGAGCATCAAAGTGGCTTTTTGCAGGCATCTTGGTTCGGAAAAGTACCAGAAAGCCATTGTTTATGAGACTACTTCCTTTGGCATATTCCTGTGCTGGTTAAATGGCATGTGGTTGACCATCAGTGGCCTTTAGCTGATCCAAGGGCTTTGTGATGTGGTGAACTTTCCTCCACTAACCACAGCATTCAGGACAAAAAGCCCCTGTATGTTGTCTCACCAGCTGCACTTGATGTTTTAATGAGGACACATGTAGCTCAGTAAACACAAGTGGGAGCTAGATGATGGGTTGAGGGTACAGAGGTGCCTCTTTCTGTGTAGCGTTTGGGTAAACACAGCAGTGAGCAGGTCCAGATAATGTGAACTATATCAGGCATAGTAGGAGACAAATATTTACAGGCACAAGCTGACTCATTAATCAAATAAACTACCTCACAGTATCATCGTAAAATGGTCTATCAGTTGTACTATGTGTCATCAAATGCTCAGATGCTGCTGTCACTCAGTATTAAAACCTACAACCTAAACTGTTTTCGATCTGTTATTTACATTATTAGGACTCTAAACAGATGTTATTATATCATTAAGGTAGCAAAAGTAATGTTTTATGTTGTATAAGTGTGAGATGGGGGTGGGATTTAATAATTTTTCTTCTTCCCACTCCTTTTTTGAGCAGTACATATTGAATTTATTTTGTTATTGCTAGAGTACATGGCAATTGCTATTTTTTTCTTGATCACCTTTATTTATTAATGTATGTGCTCTGATATTAGTTCCTTGTACACAAAAGATATTTCATTTTTGAAATGAATGAATGAAACCTAGAACCTGAAACCTAAATAGACTACACGATAGGCTCTTAAGTAACAAAAAACAACAAAAAGTATAAGAAATGTACAATATGGAGAAAACTACTGCGACACAACATATTCAGCTTGGAGGATGTCCCATTCATGTTCATCAATGTTAAGAAAGATGAAGTGGAAACAAATTGATACTGTGCACAGAGTTAACCCTGAAGATCATAATAACCTAGTGTATTGAAAAGATGTATTATATTGTGGCATGTTTGCCATAGTGCATTATGGGTAGTGGGTATTTTGTTTTAAATGTGTTATTTTTATGTGCAAGAATTCAGCGGGGTTGTTGTGTTAGTATTAGTTTTGACTTAATATGTGTAAAGCAATGTTTATTGGCCTTTTTTTTTTTTTTTTTGTATTCTTGTAATTTGTAAAGTTGCACCCTGAGTGAAAGCCATAGGCAGAGCAATGGCTATCCTGTTGTGATCAGTTTAATATCTATCTACCTGCTTGTCATAATAGAAGCTCATCTTATACTCATTCTTGACACAGAGCTAAATTTCTACCCAATTTACACCTATGCAACAACATCATTTGTATAGGATACCATATTATGGCATTATGTTATTATTGTTTTGAAATACAACCATGTCTAAGCAATGAAAAGCCACAATTCAATGTTCCATTGTTCATTTAATCTCCTAAGACCCAGCTATGGGTTTTCTGTCCACATTTGTGGACAAGAGTTTCACAACTTTATACAAAAAAAAAGAAAGAAAAGAAAACTGTCCACCACAAAGGACATTCCATAAAAATTTTAAAAACTGCATCTGAAAAAACTGCTGCATCATGATGTTTCCAATACAGGGTAGGGAAGCAAAATTTACAATGAACATTTAGTTGTTTTTTTCTCAGTGGGCACTACATCAATTGTTTTGAAACCAAACATATATTGATGTCATAATCATACCTAACACTATTATCCATACCTTTTCAGAAACTTTTGCCCATATGAGTAATCAGGAAAGCAAACGTCAAAGAGTGTGTGATTTGCTGAATGCACTTGTCACACCAAAGGAGATTTCAAAAATAGTTGAAGTGTCCATAAAGACTGTTTATAATGTAAAGAAGAGAATGACTATGAGCAAAACTATTACGAGAAAGTCTGGAAGATACTATTAAAGAAGAATGGGAGAAGCTGTCACCTGAATATTTGAGGAACACTTGCGCAAGTTTCAGGAAACGTGTGAAGGCAGTTAATGAGAAAGAAGGAGGACACATAGAATAAAAACATTTTCTATTATGTAAATTTTCTTGTGGCAAATAAATTCTCATGACTTTCAATAAACTAACTGGTCATACACTGTCTTTCAATTCCTGCCTCAAAATATTGTAAATTTTGCTTCCCCACCCTGTACAGGCACTTATTTAATAAAAAAACAAAACAAAAAAAAAGCTTGTACTTTGCTGATGTTTCCTGGGTCTTTGGAGGTTAATGTTTTCTCCAGGCTTTTCTAAACTCTACAAGCCCAGTCAGTTACCCCATTTATTTATCTATTTGTTTGTTTTATCATTATCAAGGACAATGCACTGCAGCATAGTTGGCATATAAAACATCTGATGTTCTGTACGAAAAGAAAAGAGTATGTAGTCCATTGAAAACGCCCATCCCTGGTTGGTTTTTGAGAAAGACATTTAACTTAACTAGGTACTAGTTGCTGTTAGCTTTTAACATACTCTATAGCTTGCTAATGTTCTATATAACTGATTTATTAGCATTTTATTACGCTTTAGAGAGCTGAAGTCCCAACCCTTCTGGCTGTGAACCATTGGACCTTATTTGGGTAAAAAATGTATTATAGTCAACTTGAATTATGCCATTATTTACGCATATGTTTAAAAGATCATTTTCCGAGTCAAGTAAGTTGGTGAAACTGTTAAAATATCAGACTGTGAAAATATGTAAATAGAAAAACTACTCATCCAGAAGTTGAGGGGGTGGTATCATTGTAACTGTGTCCCTCCACGATTTGTTCAGAGCTGCTAAAGACGTCCCTGCAGCTTCAGCATGACCACACTGGAGTGACTTTCATCTCTTCTAAAATGTTTTCACCTTGCTCTCAGTGATTGAGCTGAAATGCACAGAGTTGACAACTGTTTAGGTGTTTTGATGTGCTGCAAGAAATGTAGTCCACTGAACTGTTTAATACAAAACTGGATTTTTCTTTACAATCTTCACACTAAAATGCTATTTTCTTGGCTTGTAAAATGATC
The DNA here is from genome assembly GCF_902148855.1 of Sphaeramia orbicularis. Taxonomy (NCBI): domain Eukaryota; kingdom Metazoa; phylum Chordata; class Actinopteri; order Kurtiformes; family Apogonidae; genus Sphaeramia; species Sphaeramia orbicularis. The sequence continues at coordinate 21,643,450 of NC_043965.1, forward strand.
AAACATCATATTCGTAACTGGTTCCTCAATCCAAACAGGATCATAAAAATTATTTGTCTCTTGCCATTGACCGCTGTTCACATTTTTACAATGTTCTGAATGGGTTAAGATGCCCCAGTGATGGAGTTGCTAACAATAAAAACTAATAAGATTTCAATCAATGTGTGAAACACAGCCTTAAGAAATTACTTGAACTGCAAAATAAGCAGTATTTAGATTTTTTAATTGCTATCAATGCTTATTTTCACTCAGATGTTTGTAGATAGTCAGTGGCACAATCTACTTCAACAATGTATTTTTACTATCACAAGTCTAACTGATTTCCAGAGGTTTTAAACAATCGCTGCTAAATGAATAAACGGTAAATGAAAAATAAAATTAAAATAGTCTGATATAATTTTATTGTGTAACACTGACACTGATATTTATTCCAGACTTTCAAGCACAAGTGGTTTTACACTTTTCTGCATGAAATATTTCCACATCAAAAATATGTTTTATAAGACGTGACCATTGAGCCATTCACAGCCCAACTAGGGATGATAGACGGTAGAAAATAGAATAATAACATGTTGTGACAAAGCGAAAATAATCACACTTCAACGCTGGATGCCAAGAACATTGCATCCTCCTCCCTCCTCTCTCAGTCTCTCTCTACGATACTTATCCGTGATGACTCAGAGAGCAGCACCGGAAGCTCAACTGCATACTGACTGATACTAACAGGAACAATGGCTGTTAATAAGCTTTACTTAAGCTTTCAGGGATTTCAGCACAGTGCAATATGTCTTGTAATGAATAATTTTCTCTTCAGTTTTGCCACTTGGGTTTATCTGATATCAATAATGTAAGAAAGCCTGGATTGCTGATTTATAATCCAACAGAAATAGTATCAACCTTGGATTAAAAAATGGTAAAACAAAAAAGTAATATTGTAAAGCAAGTAAACTTTTCAGATCAAGACGAAAACATAATCTATTCTTTTTGAGAATAAATGCACTTTTCTGATGTACGTGCGTTGCAGATGAAACGTCAGCATCTCAATTACGCTTCACTGATGCAAAACATTAGGAAGCTAGTGCATAGCACATCACCAAGTAATGGACACATAAAAATGATGAGTCATATACTGTACCTACAAATGCATACAAACATGTGACTGGCTTACTTTTCTGCTGTCAGATATCTCTTGAAATTCTTCTCTCTGCTGATGAAAAAGCACTGCATAACCCTCATTCTGAGAGTATAGCCCCTTTGCACCGCAGGACCAAAATTACCTGGTTTAAAAAAAAAGCAAAAAAAAAAAAACTTTCCCTCAACCCCAAACTATATCTGAAAAAATGACTAGAAGGGGTATAAAACTTTTCAGATTGCCCGAAATTCTAGAGGGGCGGGGCTATGTGCTGAAGAATGCTGATTGGTGGAACGCACATGCAGCATTCCACACTAACATGCTAAGCTAGTGTGTGGCTGCAAACTTGTTTATTCCATTTCTACAAAGTTCACTTCATTTGTGTTTTGATCATTTGGAAAATGGAGCAAAATAAGAGAAGCTAGAGGTGGATGGACAATGTGGTCCATACTTTTTAACGCATAAGAAATTCAGGGACTTTGAAATCGACTGAGCTTGATTTGAATACATTTTCCTAAACTCGGAGATGCAGTGGAAATGCAGACCAAACAGATTACAAGGTATTCTTTTACCCAGGTAAATAAATTCCTGGAAACAAACTTCCTGTAAGTGTTGGCGGAAAAAGGGCTATTGCTTTGATTGAAGCTATCCCAATGTTCATTTTAAAGCAATCATAACAGCAACTCATTTGGATGAGATAAACTGTCCGTGTATTTTCATTTTGACAGTGAGAAACTGAGTCCTAAACTTAATTATGAAGGAAATGAACGGTTGTCTTCTGCATTTTACACTTAGCTAATAAAAATGGATCCATGACCTTTTTTTGGTCCTGATCAAAGGGCATGGGCCTCAACTCCAAAATAGAACCAATGCTGAAATATCTTAAAATTGTAATTCCGCTAAGGGTCACTGAGTTACATATACTCCCATGGAGTCACTCTGGTCTCATCCATTTTATTTGGAACCTCTTATAAGTGATCTGGTGGTCCATCCTTACATTTGTCTCCCATATATCAGATATCAGGTCAGAAGATAATGCCGAGTCATGCTGTGATAGAATATCAAGGCCTCTGTTCATTTAATAAAATGCTGTTATTTCCTGACAGACACCCTCAGTGTAGTTGAGGTTAATAGGTTACACTAACAAGACAATCACATGACTTTGTTATACAGTGCTTAATGAGGTGTATAAACAAAGAATGATGAGATGATATGAACAGTTATAAGTTTTTACATTTTGCTTCATATTTGTTTTGTATCTTGTGGCATATTTATTTACTTATTTTGGTCTGGTATCGTAATGGTTTTGCATAATTTTGTTGGCTATATATTCTCCTATGTTTTGTACTTTCTGGACATGTAGTCTTGCATTTGGTTTTGTATTCGTTTTGTATTATGTTTGGATGTATTTTATTTGGTTTGTCTGACTTTATACAGTGTGATTTTATAGCTAGTTGCATATGGCTAACCATTAAGGCTATTATTATTTAGAAGGGAGCAGGAAATATAAGATTTTTTTCATCCTGCTCCTTTTCGAGCATGCGTGTGTACATGTTTGTTCACCTGATGACCATGAACGAAATAAATAAAATGAAAGGATTATGATTTTATTGAGTCAGTGAGCTAGCGTTTAGCATTAGCTCACATAAGACCTCTGATACTCCAGTAGTTCCGCCCATTTTGTCCAAATATAGTCATGTGCAGCCTCAAAAAGCCATCACGATGACAGCCAAATTGCAAACTACTGGCTTCAAAATAGAAGCTCAGAAACCAATGGATAACGCCACGGTTCCTTCATCCACTAATTATATACAAGTTAATGGTTCTATCCCTGTGTTAAGGAAACACTGATATAGAGGTATTTTCTAACATTGCACTGATCCATTTTTATTTATTTGTACAACATATGATACAGTGATCTTATTGTGTTTTCAGAGGTTTTATTTTCCAGCTGCACATTAGGACTTTGAAGTCTGGTTTTTAATAGAAGCAGACTTTGAAGTTTATGATTCCTGATGTCATGACAGCTTTAAGTGATGGCTCTGCTTAAATACAGGCTGTCATATTATCCTGCAGGTACCATGGGGACTTTCCCGAGGGAGGTTTCATGTTTATTCCTTTCACTGTTTGTTTCTCTTCATTGTTACGCTCCTCCAGCTGCACCCAGTCAGTGGGAACCAAGGTCTGAGTGCTCGGCCCCTTCCTCTCTTCCCTTACCTCTTTTTACAACCCCCAGCCCTCTCACTCTATATTCAAAACATCCCTAGAAGAAAGACTATTTTTTTCCCTGTGTTACCTCATCCATAGTTTGCTGACCTTAACACGGCAACACTGGAGGTTTGACTGCAACTTGTAAACACACCAATGAGTAACATAATAACCTTGACCAATAAGAAATTTTTAAAAGAATTGAAAATCAGATGTTTTTTTTTTTTTTTTTTTTTTTTTTTACCTGTGTACGCAATCCAGAGTAACGTCAACAAAGCCTGTATATGCAATTTGATTTTCTTTTACAGTTTTCAGAAGAAAAGCATGTTCCACACAGAAAAGCCATCCAACAAAGCCTCATCCTGTTTAGTTTCAGGACTTCTTGACCTCAGCTGTTTTGAAGATGTGTGAATCAGATTTTGGAAAGCCTGAAAGAAAACAGATTTGTATAATACAGCAGCTGGATGCCTCTATCTTTTTGTAGAGGCACTTGTCTATATTTAGGGATTTGTTGTATACAACAGTCCAGTTGTGCCAGTGCATGTCTTAATAGAATGGCTACCTGGGCTTTATTTATCCTGACCTTCCATCCAGTGCTGAGATAGTCTCTACACAATCAATCTTGGATAATAATCAGTGAATGTGAGGGTAAACATATCTCCTTTAACATCTAATGTCGTCATTTCCTAAAAGTTACCTGTACTTTGCAGGAAAATAACAGAAATAACAAGGTGCATCCACATTCATCACACAAATATAATGCAAGCAACAGTAGAAAGTAAAAAGAATACTCTCTGCAATACATTTATATTGATCAATTTTGTAAAGCTGGACAGATGTCCCACATCAAAGTGTCTAAAAGTTGATAACTGCTCTTTATTGTGCTGGGCAAAAAACTCAAAATGGTCTTCAGAAAAAATCAGCAGTAGAAGTCAGCATTCAAGGCAACCAAGATTTATTGTCGTCAACAGATCTGAGAACAGGTCACAGTGACATCAACGAACACCAGCAAACTCGTCTGAGCAGATAGAGTGGGTTTTCATCTTTTATTCATTTCCAGTGTCATTTCATTCCAAGTCATTTCCACACCTGTTGGTCAACTTTTCATTGGATTGACGTATTGACGCCATTATAATATTACCAATCCTCTCTGGCCCTGATATTAAGTCACACCTTTATGTCAAACCATCACCAGGCAGTTTTGCCCCTTTTTGTGTCTTTGCCAAACCAAGGCACATGTCAGGACATGTCCTGGACTTCCCCAGGCAGGCCCAGGTGTCCTTTTGTTTATTCCTTATCAAAAATCCTCACTGTCTGTGAAGATGCTCCAAAGTTTTCTATATTAGTACCCTCAATGCAGCTTTCAAATTAGGCCCTTTGTCATTCAAAGAGACAGCCTCGCTCTTTTTACACCATTATAACTTGACTGTTATTTTTTAGTTAATTTTTAGTCAGTTCTCTTAGGCACAAATATAGACACAAATATAATTCAGTTCCTTGATATTTTATGTTTTAAAAGTTTATATGTTTTCCCACACGTACTATTTCAGACATGACACACATTGCATGCAATGATTATGTCACACATTTTTAATCATCACTATTCACCTTCCAACTCCTTGATTATCTAATTTCATAAAGACATTCTGTAGGTGTTTATAATGTTGATTTTTCTAACTTATGCGTTCCTACACACCTTAAAAGCATTCATCACCACTCATTTATTAAGCAACACAATCAAAGCAATACTTTGGCACATCATTTTCTGAAGAAATTACACTACACTGTCAGGTGGGTGACTAATTCCTGGAAATTGTCATATTGCCAACTTTGATGCACTTGAAACTTGATGTACTTGAAAAGCTGTAACTGAATCTTTTCAGTTGAGGATGACATCCCCTTGTTTATCATATTCTATAAAATAAACTGTGAATAGGCTAGTCCATATCAGTATTGTGTAATAATAGTGTACATTATTTTATTTATTTGTTTATTTATTTATTTGTTTTTACATATCGTTAACCTCATAGTATAATTGTCTCAGTCATATTTTTGGCCAAACTGCGATATCTCCATAACTTTACTCTCCTAAGATTCATTCATTCATTCATTCATTTTCTGAACCCGCTTTATCCTCACTAGGGTCACGGGGGTCACTTGGAGCCTATCCCAGCTACATAGGGGTGAAGATTGTTACTTCATTTTGCATTGCTGGCTGTGTTCTGAAAAAAATTTGACTTAGGTAGTTCTGCTATGAGGCTAACGATATGGAGTACATGAGTGTTAAAATAAGTCCACTCTGCTTTAGTACAGAGTTTATGAATGAGAACCAAGTTCCTGTTGAAACTGGTGACTCCACACGCTGCAGCCTTAAGAATGTGACACCACATCTATGAGAAATGCAATCCATTTCCACTGAACTATTTAACAATATATTACTAACACTACACAACTCAGCTTGTGAAATTATCTTTTACACTGATGCAATTCAAATTTTTTTCTCTCACCAATGAACACTGATCATAGTTTTCCCAAGTTAGGTCTCACAGGTATGGATATTATTTATTATTTTACATGGCTGTTAAAATAAGTAGACTGTCCTTTAACACAGACTTTATGAATGAGAACTGAGTGACTGTAAAAACTGGTGACTCCACATTCTGCTGCCTTAAGAATGTGGCACCACTTAAGTCATGCCATTGTGGTGATACAGTTGCAGTGCAATACAAACGTGACTCTCCCTTCACTTATTCAATGATGACGTGGACTTGTAACACCTGAGGTTCATCCAAAATCAGGGTGTTAATTTCTTGTGTTGAAGTTTTTGTTTTTAGCTATTAATGCAAATTCCTCAGACACAGCCCTACTTGCCAAAATCCTGGTTACATTTCAGATTTTTCTTTCATCATATCAGCACTGTAATCACTTGTATTTCAGTGGATGTTTTATGTATTCACCACTGGATCTTAAAGGATTAAAGGTCTGTTCAGTTCCCAGCTGGACTCCTCTGGTGTCAGTTTCAGCTAACCTTGGTAATGACATGAAAGGGCTGTGCAAATTCTGACTTGCCACTTCACAGACGAACACAGGTGTGAGAAAACTACGCATTCACACATCCAACGGTTGTGCAAGCCAAGGCACATTCAGTGGGACATTCCCACACATGTGTGAAAAATCAACATAAGCCACACAGAGAAGAAGTAGTAACATTTAAAATATGCCAGAAATGTAGCTGATGAAAGATGTGGAAAATGTGGACATGCATTGTTTCACTTTCCAAGAGTTAGGGCATAGTTGAAGAAAGGACATGTTGTGTTATTGAATGCGAAACACCTTTTCACTGGTGAACCACTAGCAATCTAAGCTTGGGTCATTAATTTCTAATGACCTGGCAACAGGCTGAAGCCTTCAGGTGATTTACAGTGATTGGAGTTTCCGGTGCTGCTTGACACGTGTGACCTTAACTTTGTCCACACCTTTTTACATGTGCAGTTAGTGTTTTTTGGCAGATGGAGGAAGCCCTGGCTCTCACCTATGCACTCTGTGGGAGAGGCTTCCTCTGGAGCTGTTAAGAAGGAGGCTTCACCACCACCCTACGCTCAATGGGATCCCAACGATGATTCACCGAGTTTGCTTGCTCTCGAGCAAGTATCTCCTCACTCTGCCTGAGCCAACCAACATTTCACATTCCTCCTCCTCTTCCCCCTTAGTCAGAAAGCCATTGCTTTTTTCCCTCAGTGACTCACAAGCAAATCCACAGATATAGATGGCCTGTGTGGGTGGATGGTGCCCCCCCTGCTCAACTGCTGTTATTACATCTATGAGGTTTATCGAGCCTTCTTTAGATATTGTGAAATAAAGCTCACCCACATTGTCCTCGCTTTGCGAAAAACTGTGCTTAATATGAGTCTGTAATAAAAAGTTTCAGTGCGTTTTATGACTTAACAAAGAGATATTCATTACTTTACAGGAAAAATTACCTCACACCAATGCACAGATTCAATTTCTTTAACAACACATCCTGTTCCCTGAAGGTACAGCACAAAATCCACACTGTGCAGTGTATGATTAAATGTACTGGAAAATCTGATATAGATGTTAGCAGTACTGAGAGACTGTTTCATCCCAGAAGTAATTTACTTGTAATAATTCTCAAGATTAAGTACCACTTCTCTGTTCTTGTGCAGTGAAACACACACATATCCATGCACATACACACTCATGCACAAATGTATAGGTGCCCATGCTAATTTACACACTACACAATGAGATATGAGCAGCACTTAATGTACGAAACAGTGCACTCATACTGCACACCCAGTCCGGACTTGGCTGTTGAACTTGACGGGTCTGTGGGTTTAAAGTGAGGAAAGGGTGGGAGCTTCAGAGTAGAGGAGGTGTGATGGCATCCTTCCTTAAAGGAAGCATATGGGTGGCTGCAGAAAGGAAACCAGCCGCTCCAGAGAGTAAAGCAAAGGATATGGAGAGGAAGTTTAATTAATTACAGGAATGTGAGATTTATTTACATTTTTTCACAAGAGAATATTATAAAGATACTGCATTACAGTTACATGTTTCTAAAGGGCATGTTATTTTTCGATGCCAATTTGGAAACACAAAAGTGAAGTATGCACAGTCATTTAACATTATTAGTCACTGGTAGGCCTATTGCTCATCACTTATACTGCCTGTGAGGACTAGTTGAATTGGAAAATGCTAAACCAATTTTTGTTTTTAATCTCAAATGGGATCATTAAAATTGCATTATCTAATGTTTCTTGTTTTTATGAGTTTTTCCAAATAATTCAGCCTCCTCCCACATGCTTAACCAGATGGACCGGAGTCCAAATGGCCCATAGGCAAATGAGAGGGTGTTTGCTAGCATTTTATCAGACTGGCAAGATGTCCTGGGTATTTCCTGCCTCCCACTCAAAGCATTCAGGTTTCTAGTCACCCATAACCTTGGGAATTACAGGCCAGTTATAGTGTGATTATCAAAATGACATTCAATCATTGAAATTAGTTTCCCTAAGCTCCAGTAAACAGCTGGCATATCTGACTGATCGGTTGTTGGGGTATTTGCTCCATGACTGATGATATGAAACAGATTTGTAATAGGATGGCACATCAAGCATTAAAACGGCTTTTTAAGAATCTTTTCAGATTTAGATGTGACTATTTGCACCCAGACAAAAAGAAAAGATAAAGGTTTTCTCTATGATTTATAACTAGTAATTAGTGAGTAACAGGACACATGTCTTTAGCGTATCATTTAGTCTAAATATATACAGGTACATTTTATGAATGGTATAATCAGGATGAATTCTCATAATCAGTATTAAATGGATTATTTGTGGCATTACTTGCTCTGAAATGTAAAAAGCATCACTAATGGACTCTTTAAAGCAGTGTAGCCTATCATCCATACATGAGAGGATGGAGGTACAATGTGTCATCAAGTTGCATGATAAATTTAATACAGGAAAGACATTACTGTTATTATGTTATTAATGTTAGATTCGATCTTTTTTATGTTGTGGGAAATCAGAATGAAAAACAACCTTTTTGGTGCCATTCTCATTTCAAGAGGATTAGGTGCAAGGCAGCACAGTGCACTTCAGAGAGTAGATGCAAGTGACATATTATACTGAACTATCTTTATTTTGTTCTTTGTTTAGCAGTTGTCACTGTTTATCTGGATGCTGTGGAAAATAGTGCTCATACAAATTCAAGGCTCCTGGGTCTAGTCCACATATTTATTCACACAGTTGCATATATTAATAATCCAAGAAAATGAAGTAATCTAAAGTATCTACAATATGTTCCCAGCTCTGTACAAACTACATTTCAAGGGCGTACATTCTGTAATCTGTTGTGTGACACAGTTCAAGTGAGAAGACCAACACAGAGTACAATACGTAAAAGATATCTTATGTCAGAACAGTCCTCTGCATGGTCATCAAGTCTAGATTTGTTATATGACCATGGGTTTATCACGATCATTATACACAAACAATAACTGGTGCAATATCTCCACAATGAATTATCTCTGATGTAACTGTTAATGGCTTAAACATTCAACATCTACTCTGCTTTCAAGAACACTTTCACCATGCAGACTTGAAGGCATCAGTCTTGGAATGAGAGCAAGGTCATTGTGAATTTTCCCACGCCAGTGTGATATGAGCACCTATCCTCCCTGCAGTAGAAACACAGGTTCACCAGTGTTCCCACAATGACGGAATGGAAATAAGGGGGAGAGGCTGCCAGTGTGTAAAATAAAAAGATTTTCTTTTGTGAACAAATTTTGGTATGTGCTAGATTCAAATTCAGATTCTTAATTTGTCATTTAACCATTTCCATCATAGATGTAATGTAAAAACCAAATGACGATGTATTGGTCTCTAAAAAAACAACACATGGATAAAACACTTATAGACAGAATAAAATAGTGGGTATAAAAATTTATAAAAATCCGTAAATAAATAATGCACATAATAAAATATGTGATGAAAGTGTAAAAAAGTTTAAAAGTATTGCACTTTCAATCAATCAATATTGCACATATATCGCACTGTTTATGTCTGACACTTGTGTACGTTAGGAGTTGTGGTGAATTGAACACCAAACAACCAACACTGAATATATTTATCGTGGTTAGAATGACTCATGTTACACATATTCTGCGACATCACAGTGAGCTGTATTGATTGACTGATTCAAAGATGTGCACTATGTTAAACTTTCAGCTTCACGTCTGACTTTTTTCATTGTACATCTAGAGCTTACAGGGCTTAGTCTCGCTGAAGAAAGCAGACGTGCTTTTGGCTTCATCCCACAATCCCTTGGGGTCATCTTCACATCACAGAGGGGCATCCTGAGCTCAGGCTGAAGGGAAGCGTGAAGGAAAAGGATATGTGTATACTGGTGTGTGTATGTGTTTAAGGCTGTGCTTGTGCCTGCAAAAGCTCTTTGGTTCTCAGTACTGGGAACAGCTGCAGGCAGGACTTCCTGTTCTGCACAGGAAACAAAATGGCGGAGTATGGAGGGGAGGCCTGGAACAATGCTGTGAAAGTCGGCCACCACCCAGGTTAGGGAGCAAGGTGCTTGTGAATCAGAGGGCATAGACCTGATTGGAGCACGTCCCAGTTCTTCTGCAGGAACCACGTGATGGAACACCTTCCCACATATGCCTTTGTGTAACATTCAAAGCTTTTTCCATTGCAGGTAGAGATAAAAGTGAAACCATGTAGATGAATACTTTCACAACATAGGTCTGCATGTATGTGTCATTGCATATCAAGGAAGCTGTTATAAATACTAAAAGTTGACAGCATAAATTATGAATAATATCTGAAATGTTATTGTTTGGATCTTCATCTGCTATCTGTAAACCAACAGTTGTACAGTGCAACACATGTAGTATAGCAGCAAACTGCACAAATCTAATGCTCTAAGACAGTGTTTTTCAGCCTTGGAGTCAAGATCCCATGTGGGGTCGCCTGGAATTCAAATGGGGTCACCTGAAATTTCTAGTAATTGATGAAAAAAAAAAAAACAGAACAAAAACAAAACTTAGTAATAAAAAATATATGGTGAGTTGACAGAAACAATCACAATTCATAAAAGACATGACAAACTGTGAAACTGAAACTGAAGCACTGTGGTACTGTTTATCCCTCAAATGTTCATTGTGGTCAGTTTCAGATGCTGCAGCTCTTTCATAATTCATAGTTTGAGTTATTGTTTGTTCAGTATTAATTGTCAGCCTTGTAAATCCAAGCTGGACTGACTGTACATATCCTGACCAAGGAAAATCAAATTCTCCCTTTGTGCAGTAATCTACACCTGCCTTTTCTGCCTCTGTCCATAATAATATACATTATATAGACTAAATGTCATCTAAAATTAACATTTATTTGCAACATAGTATAGCAAACTATTATATGATCAAAAACAAATTAATTTTAGCAAAAAAAAAAAAAAAAAGTGTTCATTTTGAATGTCTGGAGTTGACAGAAATTTGTGATGTTAAAATGGGGTCACAAGCCAAAAAAGGTTGGGAACCACTGCTCTAAGGTTTCGTGTATCAACATTTACATACAGTGAAAGTAAGAAGAAAGTCATTCATGAAGCAAACAAATAACAATAATGAAATCACATATTTGTTTGCACACTGTCGTGGGATAGAGGAACCAGACTGCCGAAAAGACCTTTGTCATGAGCATTCTCACGTTTCAAGACTGATAAGAATAGAAAAGAGGATGCAAGTTTACTGACGTCTTTGTTTTCAGGATGTTTCACAGGCACTATTTTTAGTCGGTTGGAGGCTGAACCTGTATTGTGCACGTTTTTCTATCTTCAGTCTTGCTCTCAAATATTTTAAAGTAATAAGGTCTGGAAAAGAGTGATGTATTTATTTCCACAGAGAGGAAGGGAAAGAGGCAGGAATTTCAGACAATAGAAATATGTGGGCCAGCCTACTGAGTGAGCTATGACATAATGTAATACTAAATTCTACTGGACCAGAGATTTTCCTTTTCTAATCTGAACACCTACGGACTCCTGATAATGCACTCGAAAATAGAGGTGTGATAAAGAGAAGATAAGAAAATTCAGGGAAAGCTCACACATTGGAATATTGTGTCTAACTTCAAAGACTCTATTCTTAAAACTTATCAATGACTTGCCGCTCACAGAAATACAAACATACTGCTGTTCAGTCAGAGACATTTTCTGTCTGTTGTACTTTGACACAGTCTGAAGAGATCAGAAATCCTCAACTGGGAGTCAAAAACTTCCCCCCGTCATTTCTTCAATCTTCCTTTTTCTTTACAGTTTCACCAAATTTAGAAAGCAATCCTAAAGTCCCTTAAGAAACTGCAAGAAAGGAAAGATAGTTCCCAAAAACCTATTTGGAACCTGCTCTGCAGAGCTGCCCTCGATCAGACATCTTTGTGAGTGAAGTAATGAAACAGCACAGGACTGCTGCACTCTTTCCTTTTGCTCAGGGAATAAAAATTTTCTGGGTGCGGAAATAATTCAAGACAGTTTCTTGTCTCTTATCGCAGTTCACAGATGGCTCCTCCAGACACACCTGTGGATGCATTGAGCTTTTCTCAATATAACCAACCTTCAGTTCAGGTCAAAGTGAGAAAAGGCTGAAAGACACCACTCTTATTACAGATAACTATGATTTAAATATTAAATGTAAAATATCATTTAAAGATAGAAAGCGTACTTTAGTCTCTTCAAAATGGAATTATCAAATTGATCAGTCACATAATTCCTTCACATTAACATCAGTTTGCTGATAGTTCCAGTGAATTATAATGACCATCATCTAAGTTTATTTTTAAGTTCCTCTCTCATCCTGGATTTCATCCTTCAGTACTTCTTTGAATAGCACAGAGATTTAGCGCCATATGGACGAACAACAGAACTAATTATTGGGCTAAAAATAGGCTCTAATGTTCCCCATCACTGCTCAGTTTACATAACTCCACTGCCTTTAAAAAGCTTTTATCAGTTCTTGAAGTATTCACCTCACCAAACTTGATACAGAATGACTTCTTTTGTGCCCACTCCAACCACTAAACTGTGACCATTCATTAATATGTTTATCTATTTTCATTTTGTCTGGTCTATGAAATGAGGAAGGAAATAATATTATGTCTCAGACACAAATTAGGCAAAGTGTTTATAATGAGGACAGTATGCATAACCACACATTAATGGAAATGAGCAAAAGGCAAATATGACTTTATGACTCCGAGTGCCAATATTTGTATTTGCTGAAGCGGTACACATCACAAAGTTTTGTTTGCCTAATTAAATCAGCCTCTCTGCACTTATGAATATTTGTGCATGTAGGTTGTTCACAGAGTACATTCACAGAGGACGAAAAGGGCGTGGGTTTTATGTGTTCTGGCTTTAGCTTAACAACTTGTACTTTCAGTATGAAAGTATATTGTGGAAAGCTATTCAGTCAGCAATGCGTAGTCCACCACACTCTGTCCTTGAGAAAGAAGTGTCCTTCAACAGACATTTGACACCTACATAATACAGACAATAATTACACATAATGCCACAAAATACATTAAATGCACTATATATATATGTATATATATATATATTATTTATGTATTTATGTATTTATTTATTTATTTATTTATTTATTTTTTAAAGATGTGAAGGATGATCCAAAGAGTTTAAATGAACCAGGCTGGTTATACCCAGTCTGCTGTAGTTAGTGACTACCAATATGAAGGACAACTGAGTTACAGTTTTTTTTTTTTTTGTTTTTTTTTTTGTATTTTGAGTCCAGTTGAGTATCTGTGGGATGTGCTGCACAAACAAATCAGGTCCATGGATGCCTCATGGACTTAAAGGATCTGCTACTGACGTCTTTATGCCAGATACCACAGCACATCCTCAGATATCCTGTGGAGTCCAGATGTTGGTTAGTGCAGTTTTCAGCATCAAAATGGGACCTACACAATGTTATGGGGGTGTAAATGATATGTTCCCTTAGATGCTTAACCATAAAGACCCAAACAGCCACGAGTGACCAAAACTATCTACTGATCTAAACTGTTTTATACCTGTTGATCCACTAATCCTATCCATACATGTAAATAATTGGTGTAAAATACAGTTTTTCATCTTTTCATGGTCATCAGATATGACCCATTTGGACGTTCAGAGGCTCCATAGTGAACATGGAAACACTGTCATCTTCTACAACACAGGTGTCAAACATGCGGCCCGGGGACCAAATCCGGCCCGCCAAAGGGTCCAATCCGGCCCGCGGGATGAATTTGTGAAATGCAAAAATTACACTGAAGATATTTACAATCAATAGTGTAAAAATCCTTTTAATCCAGGTTCCACATACAGACACATACAGTCCAATTAGATTTAAAGTGGGTCAGAACCACTAAAACATTATCACAATAACCTATAAATAATGCCAAATTATCTCTTTGTTTTTTTGGTGTAAAAAAGTAAAATTACATGAAAATGTTTACATTACCAAACTATACTTTTACAAAAAATGTGAATAACCTAACAAATATGAAGAAACAGAAATGTCTCAAGAAACGTAAATGCAATTTTACCAATATTCTGTCTGTTACTAAATGTTTTGTGCAATTGTAATGTACACGTGGAAATGATAAACTGATAAACTGAGGCATAATATTGTTAAAATTGCACTTTTTTTCAAGTTGTTCATGTTATTCAGATTTTTAAGGAAACTTTGTAAATGTAAACCTGATCATAATGTAATTTTGCTTTTTTCACTTTTACTGGTCCGGCCCACTTGAGATCAAATTGGGCTAAATGTGGCCCCTTAACTAAGGCCGCCTTAAAATGAGTTTGACACCCCTGCTATACAATATTGATTCGCCATTAAAACCCATGGAGTTGGATTAATGACAGTGGATGGACACACTGGGTTTATGTTCAGTTAATGACAGATTTTTCCTCTGTTTCGGATATTATGGCAATCAACTTTAATCCAAGCTTTTATGAACATCTATATGATCAGTAAATTATGGTAAAATACCTGATTTTCATTGAAAAAATGCAAAATACAGAGGATAATATAAAAAATAGTGATGGAGCACTAACAAAAGATTAGATATAGAGAAAAATGAATTTGGGAACTGACGCAGAAGTAGCACTGGGTCTTTATGGGTTAATTGGGTTAAGATGTATTTATCCTTCCTTGGACCACTTTTGGTGGTTGTCAAGCAATGCAGACCAGGAACACAGAACAGAACCTGCAATCTGAAGATGCTCTGACCCAGTCATTTGGTCACAATTTGGCTCATGTTAATGTCTCTTAGGTCTTTGCCTTTTTCCATTCTGCTGCATTCAATACATCAAATTCAGGAACTGAATGCTAACTTTCTCCCCAAAGAACACCACACACTGAAAGGTGAAAGGAGATAATAAACATTATTATCTCTTCACCGGGTAGTGGTCGTAATGTTATGGCTGATCAGTGAATTTTAGGTTCTTAATTTGTTTTAGTAATATAATAGAATCACATGTAGAAATTGCGGGGGATGTGTATCTGCAGCTTCAGCATTTTGATTAAGCAAACTTACATGAGTTTGTGGGTGACCGTCATGTGAAGCCAATACTGACTCTGTTCTTGTTTAGTGATTGTGCAGTACCCTAACAGTTATTATGATAGCCTAAATGATACCATTAGGTCACATTTTCAGAAAACTAACCTGTAATGTCCCTAGACAAAAAAAGAAGACTGTCTGGTTGCAGTTGACTTAACTATAAACTCTTTTAACGCTATCGTGTCTTTGTCTTCAATAGTGTTGGAGGTGAATGTGTGGGCGCTTAAGATTGACAGCACTTCTTTGTGTTTTGTCAACTGGAAGAATGGAAGTTAGATGTGTGACAAAAGATTTATGTCTGCTCAGAAATGTGAGAATTTCCCAAGTTTCCATCCTCTACATCTTCTGTTCTCTGTCCTCACAAACTGTTCTTGCAGTAGAATCTTAGGTTGCCATGGAGACAGAATCACCCACATGTCTCGTCATGAGGAGCCTCTCATCCATGACAACACAGCTGTTTCCTCTATCCTTCACATTTGGTATATTGCTCATCGCTTTGCATATTCTGCACGCTTGAATCAAAGCAGCTTCAGAGTTGTACATCCGGCCTCACCTCTCTGAGACCTCCTCCATTTTTATAATAAAGTATAATGGAATGTATCACTGCCACCAGAATGCAAGAAGAACAGGCATAAGAGAAGCAAGGCGCATGAATCATGAGCAACTCTGACTGAAAATTGTACCTCTTTGAATTTGATATCACACATTTTAGAGTAAAGCTTGTCTGAAACCAACAGATGGAAAGTTTTAGCATCAGGAGTTCTTCAGAAACTCACTTCAAGTGTTTGCGTCATATTTGTAAAGGCGTGCATTTCCACAGCTGTTGCTGATCGTACCCTCAAAGACGTATTCTCATATAAAACATGTGAGTTTACAGCGTGACGCAAGTTATGCATATATATACAAACACCTACACAAGCTGTATCCGACAAAAGAAAGAGAGGAAATTGCAGTGCCCACTCAGTGTTACTTCACCTTGAATTGAGCTCTCGTTGCTCACTGTTCCAAGCATTTAGAAAAATGAAAGGCACAGGATGTAACTGCCAAGTTTTACTACAGGGTTTGTACAACTGTTTAGACCTCTTGCATTGATTGTACACTGATACATAGTGTAGTAGGATGGATTAAAACACATGATCTACACCAGGGGTCTCAAATATGTGGCCCGGGGGCCAAATGTGGCCCGCTAAAGGTTCCAATCCGGCCCGTGGGATAAATTTGAAAAGTGCAAAAAATTCCACAGTCAAGGCAGTCGAACTCATCTTAGTTCAGGTTCCACATACAGACCGATATGACATAATAATAACATAATAACCTACAAAAAATAATGACCCCATATTTTCTTCTCAGTCTGATGTAAAAAAAAAATTACATTATACCTATAAATAATTACAACTTCAAATTTTTGTCTTTGTTTTAGTGCAAAAAATAACATCAAATTATGAAAATATTTACATTTACAAACTATCCTGTAACAATAAAATGTGAATAACCTGAATAAAAATGAACAACCTGAAATGTATAAAGAAAATTAAGCACAATTTTAACAATTTTCTGCCTGTTAGTAAGTGTTTAGTGTCTTTGTAGATCTGATCTTTGATGCATATGTATAAATGATAAATTGGGGCATACTATTGTTAAAATTGCACTTATTTTTCTTGAGAAATTGCAGTTTTTACAGGTTATTCATATATTTTTTGTTTGGATACTTACTAAAAGTAAATATTTTCATAATTTAATGGGGGGTTTTGCACTAAAACAAAGACAAAAATTTGGAGTTGTCATTATTTATAGGTTATTATGCTATAATTTTACTGGTCCAGCCCACTTGAGATCAAATCGGGCTGAATGTGGCCCCCGAAAGAAAATGAGTTTGAGACCCCTGATCTACACAGTCCATCAATCTATCCAGACAGTAGAAGGTCTCAGTGTGTGGTGATGTGGTGAGCTCTGTATGGTGCCAGTGAAATTAGGAACACTGCTAATACTCAGACTCGTCGCTACAGCATGCTCTCAAACAAACTAACCTCAGCATTATCTGAAGAGACAAAACTGATTCCCAAAAAACCCAGAGAACCTCATGTATCAGCTCATAATGGCTGCATTAGTGTAATAGTGCTCCATGGATTGCTATAATGAATAACCTCTCAATTATGCTACCGTCCTTAACAATGAACAAAATATTCTTTTCCAGATTTTCTCTGGTTGCTTCAGTTAAATCTAAATGAAAGGAATACAACTGCAGGTAGCCATTAGCTGAGACTCACACTACAGTTTCAAGGACAGCAAACCTATGTCTGACCAGAGAGCGTGGGCAAACTCTGTATCTACCAGGCCAAATATGCTGTTAAGGTAATGTATAAACTCAAACACCAGATGTAGAGGAAATCAGTACTGTTTCTAATTCCCCTGTGATCTGATTCTGTTCTTTCTTAAAACACAACTATATAAATAACCAGCCGTCACGAAGCATTAAAAAAATGCACACAGCACAAACATTACACTTTCTTAATCAATACAAAGTTGAATTTGCGGTGTAGATTTTGCAACAAAGTCCTAATGTTAAGGTGACAGCCCCTCTGGAGTCAGCCATCCAACAGCGAAATGGTTATTCACTTCATTTATACCAGGATTTATACAATTTTCTGTGACTATATATGAAAATCTTATTCTTACTCCATCTTCTAGCTCAGTAGGATAATTGAAGGATGCGGACGTGTTACAGGAATAGCAGGTGCACTACTACACTTTAAAACAAAGGTCTCTCAGTCAGTCATTCAATAGACAGAACCCATTCAAGCCTACTATGAGTGGTGTTTTGCAAGTTCTTGTCGTACAATGACTTAATAAAGAGACATTTAGACTAAACATCTGTAACTGTGCCTTTGAGAAACACCTGAATATCAATGCATCAGAACGGTGGTGACCACCTAATCCTTCTAAGGGTGATCTTTTGCCTTTCTGAGAAAAACTGAGGCCTCACAGGTCATGGACACCAAACCACAGATGTTATATTTGTAAGGACCCCGCTGTTTGAATGAATGTTTTTTTTCCTATAGTAATTAGTGCTGTCGATTAAAATTTTTAATCAGATTAATCACAGAGTTGCTGTGGATTAATTTCAATTAAAATCATTCATTTTTAATCTCTATTAATTGCGTTTCATTTTGCATGAGCAAACAGACTCAAGAAAGGAGAGAATACATGTGCATTTAACATGTTTATTAAATACCTTCAGCAGTTTCAACAAAACAACTTGAAACTTGAACGCCGACCTCCACCAAGGCAAATCAGAACACACACCCCCCCCCGATCACCACCAAAATTTAATCATTTGTTCCTTGTGCCAGTATCAACATTTCCTGAAATTTTCATCCAAATCCATCCATAGCTTTTTGACTTATCTTTCACACGGACAGACAGACAGACGGACAGACAGACAGACAAACCAACGCCGGCAAAAACATAACCTCCTTAGTGGAGGTAAAAACTGTTCTGTTTTTTGTCCTCATATTTCCATCCAGAGGGCCAATGTGCTGTTTAGCCTCTTCCATCTTTATGGGTTGGTTCTGCTGCCTGTCACTACCAGATCAACTATCCATTTGCACATGAGTGACACTAACTCTACTTGGACAAACTGCCTGAAATGCATTAGCAGAGACATTCAGAGTCATTCTGAGATAAATTTTTTAATCAGATTAATCGTGATGATGGATTAATCCATGTAAATGCATTAATTTTGGCAGCCATGATAATAATGAAAATAATGTCTTTGTATTTGTAGGATTCCATTGCACATATTTTAAAGCGGAGCTTTATTTTCCTTTTAATAGCAATAGGATTTCACTTCAATTATTATAAGATTGCGTATATTTATCCCCTGTACAATGTAAGTGTTAATACGGTTGAAAAAATAGTGACCTAAATGACTGCATCTATTCACATTTAGAAAACTTCAAACCATCTGACAATTATATTTATTTGCTAAAGTTTGCAGCCCAGGTTATTAAAGGCTGACAGTGCTGCAGTGAAGGGATGGCTCAGCAGAATTATATTGTACATCTTCATACTGAAAAAAAACAAAACAAAACAAAAAACCCTAAAAAAAAAAAACAAACAAAAAAAACCCTGCTGATTTCTCTTTGGTGACACAGTTTTATGCCTAATAATAATTCATCAAAGGAGGAGCAAGACATGTTCTGTATCTAAGAAGCTAGACTGACTCGGAATGTTTTTCTGAGTTTCCTTCAAAATTTGACGCATAATGCACAATTATTAATAAACCTGAATAAATATCAGCCAATTTGCCAAAGGAATACACTCTCTCATGCATGTAATAATGCACACTACTTGTCATGATTCTCTCTCCACACACCATGGCAAAGATTGAGATATCTTCCTTCTTTTAAGAGTAAACAAATCAACGTCTGGGATTATTTGCACATATTTCATCATGCATACTGCATGCCAAACAGCCAGCTCTGAATAACAATAACCAAAACTAACTTAAACAGAGGCCAATATCTGTGCAACCTTTGCAATCATTTCTTGAGAACTTCATTATCCTGCATAACAGCTTGTTCATGTTAGTCATCGATTATCTAAACTTTGGATGACTTGGTCCTTCACAGGGGTTTGTTGACACTGCAGACCCTCCTTTACAGCTGCCAACTGTTTAGTGATCCTCATGTGGGGATAAATACTGTACACGTAAACACTAACGTCTCTGTGTCTTAGTTCACGTTGGAGTTTTTTACATGATTCACTCCAAAACATCAACACAACGGGCAATCTGCGTTCATGCAGTCATTGTTTCAGCATGACTGAGGGTGTATAATGCAGGGAAGAAAATGCTAAAGCTGAGTCACGAGAAACCCACAGCTATCACATATTGCCCCCTGGTGGCTCATACACTCAAACTATCTTAGTTTGTGTGTTTGACAAGCAGTGAAATACTTGAACATGCTGATTTTATTCTGTTATGTCTCATTAAAAACATTACATGTCACATTTATTTTGACGGTCCATTTTTTATCATATTCAATTCCTGTCCAGCAGGTGCGAATGCTATTTTGTTTAATGTAAAGTGAAAATAATAGCTGTAAATTATAGATTTGTTGTTGAATCTGTTACTCAGTGATTTATTAAACGACCATCTGGAGTAAAGGCGCTGGATTCTGTTGCTCATCAATTCATACTGAACGTTCACATGTTAAGAAGTGATTTTCTTAAGAGATGACGGTAACAACAATATGACTCAGTTTCCACCTCCTTAAATGTGCAAGGATAAGGTTGAATAAATATTTATTCATATCAGTGACATTGACAACACCACATGTCACCTTTCCTAAATGTTTTCACAACTGCAGTTCACTCGGTGCGTTGGTGTGATATATCATCCAACCAGTAAATATGCAGATGATGTGTACACATGGACTGAGATATTATTTGAGAATGACAAGGAAGTTATTAGCAGTACAATGTGTTTTCTGTCCTGGATTTTTCTCTAATGGCACAGCAGCTGAGTGGGCAGTTGCTGGACAATCGCAAAAACCGGTGTAGGTGTTGGCTAGTGTTATCAGCTGCATCCGTTTTACAAAGTAACAATGGATCCTGACCCCTTGTCACTCGCCTGTCCATGATCTACGTCACAGGATAACTTGTTGACCTGACGATTTCACTCAGTAGGTGAGGGCCCACTTCCTGAATACATTGTTCAGTAAAAGTAGGATTTTCAAGTGATCGCGGTAATAATTCCATAGCTGCGAATTAAATTTAAAAAAAGAGACACGAACAATAAAAGGACCTTGCTGCAATTGCTTATACAAAGAGGAGGAAAAACTTCAGAAGAGTTATTTATTTTTCCTCAGAACTTATTTGTGGAAAAAATATTTTTTTTATATTAACCCTTAAAGACCTAGAATTATTTTTTGTAGTGACATTCCTTTGTATTTTTCCTCTACACTGAATTATTACAAAGTGATTCATCACCATTTAGTGTATTATTATCTCCTGAACATTGCATTTTTCAGTGAATTTCAGGTATTTTCCTGTATTTACTTTACTGACCATGGAGATTTTAATAAAAACTCAGAGTATATCCAAAAGTTACCATAGCAAAACAGAACAAATTGCTTTTTCCAGCAAAATACATAATTAATTCTGTATAAAAAAACAGTCATTTGTCAAACTACATGGGTTTTACTGGTTCATTACACAGACTACAGATGTGTCCAAAAATGACAAAAGCTGATTTTTTTAACTGTATTGATAGGATTAGTGCTTCAAAGTTACATTTTAGGGCAGCAGATGCTTTTTTATCTTTGAAGGTTAACTTTATTTTCAGATGTAATTGTTCACTGAGACACATGGTACATATATTTATTCGTTGACACTGATAATTCAGCTTTGTTAAGGTCGTGCCTTGTAAAAACTGTAGTTTTGGTGAGAAATTTGCAGATGTGGTCCGTTGAGAGAAGTGCTTGTACAGTGTCTAAGTATGACTCAGATGTTTACTAAGTCCTCCAAATATAACCCACGCTGCCCTTCCTACGCCTTACGGGGACTCTGTTTTCTAAACACAGAAGTGTTTACTTGTTGTTACAAATTAAAACCAAAAAGAGATCCCAATGACAAATTAAATTGGACCAGTAAGTAAACAACAATAGCCTCTTAGCCATGTGTGACTGAAGAGTTGGACACCCACCACTTGTAACCCATGAATCAGCGGGGCTTACTGATAAATATTTTGTAAAGTAGTCTGTGTGTGTATATGTTAGTAAATGTGTGTTGTGATGGGGATGTTATAACCCTTTATAGGGCACTCATAGAAATGCTCTGAAATTCAAAATGTCAACCTTAGTGTGTTATTGGAGGACATAACAAGACTTTATTACTTTTGTGAAATTGTTCAGATTTTTTTTATTGTTATACAGAAAATCAAGGTCAATGAAGTCAGTGGCAAAAAAAAAAAAAAGAAAAAAGAAAAGAAAATATCCAAAAAAGTATCCTCTTGAGATCCAGAAATGCATTTTTGTCCTCTGCAGTGGACAAGAGTTTCACATCTTCATTAAAAAAAAAAAAAACAAGTAAAAAAATTACTGTCCACTGCAAAGGACATTTCAATTAAATAAAAATAAAAATAATCATCTGAAAAATTGTGGCATCATACAGTTTCCAATCAATGCAACAATGTAATGTAAAAAAAAACCCAAAACTTTTACTTACTGTGTCTTAGGAGGATATACAAAATACAAGAAAATCACGTGTATTATGAAAGGAACATGTATTATAGAACATTACAACACCTGTCAATATACACATTATCACTTAACAGAGTAACAGACAAGGAAATTATGGTGAGCATATGCTTCTTTTAACCCTTTATATGGCATCCATTGAAATACTCTGAAAATCAAAATTTCAACCTTGGTGTGTTATTGGAGGACATAACAAGACTTTATTACGTTGTGAAATTCTTCAAAATGTTTTATTGTTATGTAGAAAATCAAGGTTAATGAAGTTACTATATTTGGTTCCTTACCTGTAAGTGGCAAAAATCCAAATCCAAAACCAAAACAAGAAGTTAATATAAAAAATACCAGAAAAAACATGCAAGGTGAAAGGAACATATTTTTGAACATTAAAACATTACTTTTAGAACATTAGACCAGCATAAGTGCTGATCCAGACCCCTGTCCACATCCACATTATCCTTTTGAACATCATTCCTTACATTAGTACCATTACTTCATGGTACCTAACAAAGCAGTTACACTCACTGTTCATGCAGAGGTGGACCTTACAGACCCTGTAGACCACATTTGACCTAAGATTGTTCCCTCACTGTAACTGTTGCACTCACCATCTTGTAATGTGTGTGGAAATTACCAAAAATAGTCACTTGGCCGATAAAGGGTGAAGTAAAAATTGATGTGGGTTTGTATAAGTATGAGAGTGCACTTCAGTTACACAGAAGCAATTCACCGTTATACACTGTATACCAACTGTCATCTGTACATTTTCATATAAACAAACACAAACACACAAACCAGTGAGACCTTATCCTATCACAATAAGGTCGTTTCATAAGACAGTAATGTGTGGTATCTTTATTGATACAGATTCTCCTCTTTTACCATTGCTATTGCTTATTTTTCTTACACACACAAACACACACACACACACACACACACACACACACACACACACTAAACATTTACTTTGCTTATTATGATACAAAACATGCCTCTTTTGTGCATTACCACAAAATCACACATGATATAACACACTTCAGAACATAGTTTCACAATGAATGTATCCTGTGGCTCTAAAACAATGGACACACACAGAACAGTAATGGCTGTGCGGCAAGAAAGACACACACTTCCTTCCCTGGATCTGGTGAATCTGCAGGAAGCAGTTTATTGTCAGCATCAACATCTGAAGACCCCCATCAAGTAGTTGGTGCAGAGAGTAGAGGATAGTTTTAAAGAGTAGTTTTGCCCTCTGCTGGTCTGAACACAAAGAGCCGCTGCAAATATTAAAAAAAAAAAAAAAAAAATCCTGATAAAAACACATCAATTGTCCATATTTGTGTCATAAATTCTATCTTTCGTCTACAAAATTAGAATCAAGAATCTTTATTAGGAAGGTATATTCTACATGTGAACATGCAACCCACACTAGAACTGACCATCTGCATTTAACCCATCACTAGCTGAACATGCAGGAACACACTACATGTCAGGGAGCAAATGGTGGGTTAAGTGTCATGCTCAAGGGCACGTCAGCCAACAATTTCTGTATCTAATTTTCATTGAATTAATTTGGTAGGGGGTGGTAAAATAAAGGTGAGTCACAAACCATTTAGATCTTGATTTGAGTTGTTTATGAAAAATCAACTAAAATAAGTTAAAAAAAAAAAAAAATAGTATAATCCAAACCACTTAATCCTCAAAAGGGTCGCAGACGTGTTAGAGTCTTCTTGGGTATCAAGCGGTGAAAGCAGGTAATATAGGATATTAAGCAGTATATTTATAAGCCACGTATCGATATAAAGCATCATAAAAGAAAGTCAAAACTTACAGACAGCAAATAATCATTGTCTAATTCCATTCATTGCACTGCAGCCACCTCACGACTACTATTTTGAATTCATATAATTTTCTATTCATAGTAAATGCAATTCATTGTTATTATACCACTCTGTTATACAATTCATATTACTAACACTTTCTTTTGTATGGTATGTGTTCTCTATGTGTAATATGTGTTTTTTTCTATAGATCTTTTATGTTTTTATGCTTATTATTATATATATATATATATATATATAGTAGTGTGTGTGTGTGTGTGTGTGTGTGTGTTTGTGTCCTATGCTTGTTTTTATTGCTGTTTAACCAGAGAGCTGCTAAACTGTAGCTCATAATCAACTAACAAAGAATATTCAGATATCATTTATTAATAGGGAAGGAAATCACAATCAGAATTGGCTACATAACTTTTTTAATATGAGGCTGTGCACAACTAGGAAGAGATTTTGTGTTTCTATTTGTGGGATGAAATTATGGAACAATATGAACATGGAGTTAAAACAATGTCCAAATATGTTTCAATTTAAACATTAGGTATAAAGAGATGATTTTGTTCAGATAAGGGGACCAAAAAAGTTTGAATACTGGTGGGTTTTCTCCTGTTTTTTTTTTTTTTTTTTTTTTTTTTTGGATGTGAGTGGAAAACATAATGATAAGAATAATATTGTTGTTATTATTTTATTTTAATGTTTTTTTTTTTTTTTTTTTTTTTCTGTTCCTCTGGGATGATCATTGTTTTGGTGAGGCTGTGATTAACTATGTACTTGCATCATAAAGTATTGTAATACATGATTTAGGGAAAAGGGGTGGGATAAAATAAGTGTTTACTTCTTCCCACTCCTTTTATGTAAATGTGTAAATAACACAAAGATTCAATCTCTTTTTTGTTTTGGTTGTCTTATGTTGATAATTTGCTTCAGATACTTGATTTGTTGGTGATTGTATTGTGCTTTTTTTATGTCTGCAATAAAACATTCATTCATTCATTGTTATTCCACAGTAATGGAAAAAAAGTTTTCAGACATCCTTAAAATTGTACCTAATCTCAAAATTGTCATGAAATATTGAAAAAGCTGTTTTGTGTTTCAAAAGCTGTGGCTGCATCAGACAGACACAAACAAATGCAAATTATATTTTCAAGAAAAAAAAATAACAAAACTAAATTCTTGACAGTTTCAACATGTCATGTCCCGGTTGTGTTTCAAGGGACATTATCTTGCTGAAACATTGACGGAACAGTGCACATGCAGAAGGGAGCATGTAGGTTTAGACACAATAGGTACGATACTTGACAGAGTTCAGTGACTTCAGAGTGATTCACAAATACATGGGATGCCCAAAAGCTTTTTTCCACCAGTGTGTAATCCAAGAGCATAAATGTTCTGTGGTAGTGAAATCTCATTATATCTTTAATATTTTGGCCTATGGAATAAATAACAAGGCTAAATGTGATGTTTTGACCATCAAATGAATGAATGTAAATGATAAAATGTGTCAAATTATTATTATTAAAGCCTGCAGTAACCTGCAATAACCAGGAGGTCAGGAAATCAGATGGAATATTATAAGAACACTGGCAAAAAATATATTTTATTAAATATTAACAGCGTGCTCTGAGACTTACTACTGAATATTCACTATGTGTTCGACCACTGATCCGCACATATATTTATTTGTTTTTATTATTCTACAATCGGTTGTGCGTTTCTAAATGGTTACCGTTAGTCCGATCAGTGGTTGGTTTAAACGGCGTCACGACTCGAGCGGTCACCTGGAGCTCTGATTGGTCCAGAGCGCTGATCCGGGTACTGCGCTAGAACGAGCCCATTAGCTAAAGGTACCAATATGGCGGAGGTAAGAGGGAAAACAGGGGAGAAGCAATCGATCTTAAATCGATATTTTTAAATTTTGTGTGTTGTATTTTTCAATTTTATGTTATCGATTGGATAAATAATACTTTTTTCCGTTCGTATGCCGTGATTTGTGCCATAATTGTCATTTTTATCTCTCTAAAATATGCTTAAATGTCTGGACTGATCCTTCACTACAAGGCCGCTGCGCCTTCGGTCTCTCAGCTGCTTTGGTGTAGCGGCTGTGTAAATTGATACGTAAATTTAACGTTAGCTTGCTGGTGGAAAGAAATATTACAATATGTTCGCTTATGATGAATGGAAATCTGTTTTTTCGCCCTGACCTTAATTCGTGACGCGTATGCTGTTGAGCTCTTCCAACTCCATCGATTTCAACGCCGCGCAAACGAAAATTACTGTTTACGTTTTTCGATGCATAGCATTAACATTAGGCTTTGGGTTAGCTTGCTAGCTAACAGTTACAGAAGCCGACACCGTATAATTCGCACTTTCCTCCGTGAAATGCCTCTTATTTGACATCGGATTGACATTTTTGATAGAAGTACATGTGAAACTCCAGGTTTTATTGGTCCATTTTACCTGTAATTGTACTCGATGATGAGCGGTTTTCCGTGGCTAGTGGTTTATTAGCTTGTAGTTTACATGACGATAGCGGTAAAATACATGTCGCTTCCTTGTCAAACAGTTTAAGGTGAGAAAATAAAAAACCGTCGTTGTATTTCTTTTCCAAATGTAAGAAATTATGGCTAAAGCGTCCGCACTGTAATTGACGCCGTGAGTCGTGTATTGCTCTTATTTATGCCCTTATTTTATTCTTTTGCAGGCTTCCCTAGGGAGTTCAAGTCCAGGTAAGAAGTCCTCTGCCGTACATTCATTATGTGATATACATTTTATGCTGTATTTTATGTAAGGAGCTAAATGTCATCTGTGTATAGCTAACCTGCTAACCATATTTAGATCACTCATTTCAAGGAAATAGAACGGTTCTAACCAGACTAAGTTGTGAATGTACAATCTTAATATCTCTTTAGTTACATAAATAATGTAATCAACTGCTTTTTACCATGTTTTTGTTCTCAGTTGGCTCTTTATCGTCAGAGGACCATGACTTTGACCCAACAGCAGAAATGTTAGTTCATGAGTATGATGACGAGAGGACTCTGGAGGAGGAAGAGTCCCTGGAAGGAGGCAGGAACTTCAGATCAGAGATTGCAGATCTTGAAAAGGTAATCCAGTGAAGACAAAAGTTGTCCAAAAAAACAGTATTCACAAATTATATACATATTTTGATTGGGGTATGGTAAATATGTGTATCCTCACAATGTCTAAATGAGTACGCATCATTAAATTTGAGGCTTGTAATCCAACTGAAATATAAACAAACATTTTTCAAATGACTGTTTTTTATAACTATTATGAAGATAAGTGGAGACCAATTAAAGATTGACAATATTTTAAATAGAAATATTATACATTCTGTAATTTTAATCTGAAATTGTATTTTTATCAGTTTATTATATTCTGTCTTGTTTTGTTAAGTGAGTATTCTAGTACTTAACTGCTAATTGCATTTATTTACTTATTTATATATATATATATATATATATATATATATATATATATATATATATATTTTTTTTTTTTTTTTATTTATTTTTTTTTTTTTTCCACACAGGAGGGGAACATGCCTTTAGAGGAACTGCTGGCAATTTATCGCTATGAAGCCTCAGCAGGTTCCAGTATAGACAGTTCCTCAGGGGACCTGACCGATGAGCTTCCTGACATGACTTTGGACAAGGTAGATTAGTGCTTTATGATAATTATATATACTCTTAATTAGAGCTGCAGCCAATTAATCGACTAGGTGCTTGAAGTCAATGTAAAAAGTCCTGATTTGATTAATCGACTCGAATTGATTGGAGATATTCTATTGCGGTTTTCCTGAATTGAAGCTTCTTTGTGCGTCACAATAAGCGTCCGTGTGAAACACAACAGTGGAACCAATGTTTAACAGCAGAGAAATGAAGGAAACAAAGCTTTGATTCAGGAGAATTGTGGTTGAATGATTTTTTTTTTTGATTACTTTGAGTTGATTAATCGGTTGCAACTCTACTCTTAATAGAGTTTTTATTGATTTTTTGTATTCTTTTGCATTGATAATTCTCTCCTACTACTTTTTTATTATACTTGAATGGAGTGACTGTAACACCCAATAATTTCCCACTGGGATTAATAAAGTATTCTGAATTTGATTATAAATGATGTATTTAGAAGTCCATAGTTTATATAAGTTTTGTGCATCACATCTTGTCTACCTAAGTTTAAAATTAATATTTTTATATCCTATTAGGAGGAAATAGCCAAAGACCTGTTATCTGGGGACTATGAAGAGGAGACTCAGTCTTCAGCTGATGACCTCACCCCATCGGTCACCTCTCATGAGGCCACTGATTTCTTCCCAAGAACACTTCGATGTAAGTGACTGGTCCTACAATATATATTCTAGATTAAATCTTATGTTTTGATGTATTGTCTGAGCAAAAGATGATTCAAGCTACCATATTCTAAATGTTGTGTTTTATTTGTTGTGCGACTGTAAACTATAGCCAGATACAGAACTAGTTTTGTATATGTTTACTTTGAACAATAACAATAACAATAACAATTGTTATTTATCAAATATGATGAAGTAGAAGAGAGACAGGAGCAATATTTATTTTGTCCAGCAGGGGCTGTTTTGATGGATTATTCATACAAATATAACATTGTCATTTTCAACACTACAAGCTAAAGCTATTTATGTGTTTCTGTTTTTTTTCCAGCTAATGCTATCTCTGATGGCGATAAAGAGTCAGATTATGATGAAGATGGTCCAAGCCCAGAGGACTCCAGAAAGGTGCATTACAATGTCTATTATTTTTGGAATGTACCAGCAGTGAAGTAGAACATTGTTTTGTAGTTTGATTTGATTTCTAGTTCCCTCCGAGATTTTAAGGTTGCTATGTATTGTCTCCTCTTCACAGGAAATCATGGTGGGATCACAGTACCAAGCAGAGGTTCCCTCTTGCCTCTGTCACTACAAAGATGGAGAGAAAGGTGACTGTTACCTTCATTTTTTCAACACTTTCTTATGTATCAAGCATTTAAAGAGACTGCTACAGATGAAATAGTTGACAAGAGTAATCACAATGTTATGTACTTCGTTGTACAGTTTATGAAGATGAAGATGAGTTATTATGGAGCCCAGGTACATTGCCAGAAAACAAGGTTAGGAGTTTCTTGTTTGACGTTTTGTCACGGACAACAGATGACAAGATGGGATGTGACAAACCAGGCATGCATGTCCGAGACAATGAACAGGTCAGTCATTCATCCATTCATCTGCGTATTCATCTTTTTTTTTTGTGTGTGTATTATAACACATTAATAACTATATTATGATGCACAGTACAAATTCTTTAAGTTCAGAGCACTTCCTTAAAGTTCGTCAGATACTTTTTAATGTAAATGTGAATTATGAAGAAAAAACTAAAGGTCTGTTTTCCAAACAGGCTTTGCATGAGCTGGTAAAGTGTAACTACAACACCCGTGAAGCACTAGAGAGATACTGCAGCCACGTAAAGTCCTCTAAAGGTAAGGGAACATGAGTAAAATGTTAGTGTTTTGTTTCATTTCATGTTTTGATCTAATTTATCCTTTAGTCCACAACAAACAGTAAAAGGTGTTGTCAAACATGATGTTGCTTTTTTTTTTCTTCTTATTTGACACTTTGATGAGAATTTACACTACTATGGTGTAATGCATGTTTGTCTCCACTAGGGTTGCTGCAATTTATCGTGAACGAATTATTAATGTTAATATGTTAACATTTTTTATTAGACTTTTTTTAACCAGCTTCATTCGTTGCTGTGTTAGTTCTCATGTCATGATGTATTTTCTATTTAGATATAATTCAAATATTAATGTCCTGTTAAAAAAAAAAACGGTCACCAATTTCACATATTGGACATGGGGGGAAAAAAAGGCGTAATTATTTGTTCTGTCTTTACACAACTGGTAAGTGTTGTAATATGAATCTCATCATAAAGTGACATTAATAGTTCATATTTTTGTATCTGTTTTTATTTCAGAAAAATCACCTCCGTGGTCAGAAGAAGAGTGCAAGAACTTTGAGCACGCACTACAGATGTATGACAAGAATTTTCACCTCATTCAGAAACACAAAGTGAGTTGGTTTCATGATTTGCTGAAACGACCTCGTACACAAGCATAAAAACTACTCAGTATGACATGATTTCCTTATTTTATGTTTTCACCCTTTTTCTTCAGGTCACAACACGAACAGTTGCAGAATGTGTGGCATTTTACTACATGTGGAAGAAGTCAGAGCGCTTTGACTTCTTTGTGCAGCAGAATCGGTTTGGGAAGAAAAAGTACAGCAGCTATCCTGGTGTGACGTAAGTGGCACAGGGCGATAGAGCTTGTCTTTTTTTGTCATTTAACTGACAGGTCTCTGAAAGAAAACATGAAAAGGTGAAAAAATCACACCCACACTTATAAGAAAGATTTGTCTTCTCTGCGTCCCCCTGCAGTGACCTGATGGACAGGCTGGTGGACGAAGCAGAGGGACTGGCAGTGGACAGTTCCTCCTCTGTGTGCTCAGGAGCAGGTGGAGGCGGTAGGTTGGAGACGACCACAGACCAACAGCTCAGCTTACTCAACTCCATCACTGCCAGTGACCTCACAGGTCAGTAATAAGACAAACTGGATAGGAAGAATTAAGAAAAATGAAGTTCATGTTCTTCATCTGGTTTCTAATACTGTTTTCTGCTCCTCAGTCAACATGGAACTGTGATGTGTTATTTCTATGTCAGGACACTGAATTAACTGTTACTTGTGTCCTTGCAGCGTTGAGTAACAGCGTAGCCACAGTGTGCAGCCCTGCGGAGGTCAGCTGTTTAGACTCCTACAGCTTCCCTCCACTGGAGAGTCTTCATCGCGGGGGCCTGAATCACGACGAATCCCTTGGGTTTCCTTCCAACGGCGCCGACTCCGACTGTCTCAACATGCTCGACGCTGGCTTCTACCATTCAGACCTGGGTCAGCTCGGAGGGGTGTGCGTCAACAAGGATTGTGAGCGGCCCTCTAAGAGACTCAAGATGGCACTGCCTGACTCCTTTATCAATGATGTCTCTGTGGGTAACCTTGGGGTGGACTTCGAAGCACGACGGACAACAACACACCACCACAGAATCACCGGTGCCAAAATGGCAGTGTCCGTCACAGACTTTGGGAGCTTGGCTGGCAGCGGTGAACCCAACGGGTTCCTGGGAGCACATGCACGGCACCACACACAGCACACAGCAGCACTTCAGTCAGAGTGATTTTCCTCGTCTTCTTTCCCTGTTTGAAACCTACCCTGCTTGTACATAAGACTGACCTCACTGGAGAATCCAATTTGTTTAAATTCTATTATATATATATATATATATATCTATATATATGTATATGAATATACTTTTTTTCATTTTTGTGTAATATGACATCAGTGATGTCTATCATATAGAACTAAAATCTTGATTTCTCTCAAGAGTTTATATAGCCATTTTATTTTATTTTTGTTGCGGTCTTGAGATGTGTAACGTCCATGTACAGTGGGGCCCAGAGGCTGCAGTAGGAGAGTTGTGTATCTTCCTCCCTCACATTTCCACACAACATCTTCAGAGCTATTTTCTATTATCCTGCCATTCTTTTCAGCTGCCAAATTAGCATAGTTTTCTTCCTTTAGTGTTAGTATTTAATTGCTTGTGTTTGTTGTTTGAAGTGGTACTTTTTAATTAGTGTTTGGTTTACAGGTACTTTAAAGTAACCAGGCTGGAGCAAATGTGTTGAAATTTGTCCCCAAATTAACCTGGCTCGATACTGTATGAAGAGCAACACTAGCTAAGAAGTGTCTTGGCAGCACCTGAGCTGCCCCGGCCTTCCCGTTTGGTTTTCTTTTCTTTCTATTCTCTCCTGTGGAAGCTTGTTTGTAGCCTGCTCGTTTACTTTTAATCTGTTCATAGTGGCCAAACTGGAACATGTGAATGTGTGTAAAAGTTTTTTTTTTAATTCTTTGTAGTCAAGCCCAAATTACACTTCTTGATTCATAGTCCTTACATTTCAGACCAATTATCAAGACTCCTTTTGCAGCAAAACATGGGAGTTGCCTCATTCTACAGCCTGTTTTGTTATTTGCTTTAAGGAGAGTCAGACAAGCAAACTGCAACAGCAATATTGTAATGCAAAGATAGTTTGGGTTAATAGCCATTGAAACGGACATCATCAGGAACAGTTAAGTATCTGCTGCATACACCTTTAGTTTCTCCTTCAGTACTTTCGGCTCATGTTTTCATCTTTGCTACTCATAGGCAAGATTAGTTCTTTGTCATATTTGTAGTAAAAATCCTAAATTAAGTTGCGCCATTTTCTGACCACTTAAAGAAGCTCGGTAAACCTGCTAGAAGTATTTAATTATAGCCACTCACTTTTGTATACGACCTCTGCCTAACTTGTACTGACTAGACAATGCCTTGTATATTCTAGTCGACAATTTCTTGGAGTCTAGTAGCAGAAATGGAGTGTGTTTCTCTTGACTGAAGTCATTAATTGTGAATTGTAAGATGTTTAGCGGGTCATTGTCAGTTGATTGGATGCAGTAGTAGTGTTTACTTAATTTATCTATGCATTGTGATATGAATAATTAGTTTGTTTCAGGGTTACATCATGTTTGTCTTGTAATTCACCATCATGTTTAGACAGGACTCATGCTTTCATACCATCATTATTATTATTATTATTATTATTAAGTTAAAACTGCTTGATCAAGTAATTGAGCTCCAAGCCCAGCAACAGAGAAGATATTCACTTCTGCTTTTCATGTAAATAATTAGCAAATAGCCTTTAAAAAATCTATTAACTGACCTCTTACACTTGTGAATCTGTGTTGATACAAAGGTTTTAATTTGATTCCTTGTCATAAGGCAATAATTTGTAGATATGTACAGATATTTTGGGTTTTGGATTATAAAGATTGACTTGGTGTTTGAATTTTTTTTTTTTCCTTCCTCTTCAAAAAGTCACGATACCCAGACACCAGGACACGGCTGAACCACGCATGCTGCCCGTGTCCACACCACTGAAAACGGCTTTACCTAAAGACGTATTGATAGAACTCAATGTTGCAATTTTGTATTCAGAACTTGCAGCTATGTGTAAAAGTTGCTCATCTCTTTTCCCCTCAAATTGTTTTACATGTTGTTGTCTATATTTGTCTTGATGGTAAAGGGATGGCTGCTGCTCTAAGTATGTGGAGAGCTAGTTTCTCTTTTAATGCAATGTGCATAATGCAGTAAGTCCTCCAAGCTCTTCTAGCTTTAGCAGTGCAGTGATATTTATTTCAACTGTGGTTTGTACAAAGACTCAGAAAAACTGTCAGAATGTAAAGGCCATTCAGTAGTAGAAGTAGGTTTTTCACCACCCTGTGAACTCTTGAAAATGTGATATTTTATTGATATCTCTGGTATGAGATTTGTGTGTGCAAACAAGCACTAAACAAATTTATTTTATATTTTGTATTGTGTTTTGAAGTTTAAAAAGGAAAAAAATAGCAGTTGTGGTTTTGAAAAAGAAAGTCCTTTCATGAAAACAAAAAACATCTTTGTGAATAAAAACCTACAAAACTTTAAAAATGTATATCCAGAAATATAGACAATCAAAAACTTCACTATGAGAAATGTTCAAGAAGCTATCTTTATTGTTTATAAGAATTGTACATAAACATTGAGTTTTTTTTCCTTTTGTTAAACATTATTTTGTATTTTCTGTTGTACTTTAATACCTTGTGTACAGATCCAGAAATAAAACTCTGGTAAAGGTTCGGAGATGATTGTGTAGTCCTACTTCATCACATTAGACGACACATTGATCAGCTGTAACGTTCTGAACACTGGACAGATGAAGTGGGATATTTTTTGGTTCGGTTTGTTTTTGTTAACACTAGCAGCAAAACTATTGGTTAAATTCATACTAAATTGGGTTTATCTATTGCCAGTGACCCAGAATAGATCTTATTACAATTTGGGAAAAGTAGGTCAAAGAATTTTTAAAAACCTTTCTTTTTTCTCCATTTACTTAAAATGGGCGAAAATTTCAAATGTCTATAGAAATATCAATATTGTTTCAATTTACTTCAGACTTGGCACATATATAGAGGCTATTGATATGCTAACATCACCACACACATAGACATGATGACATCAGCTGGATTGTTGTCAAAATAAGCTACAATACGTGTGAGGGGTGGGGCTTGTGCCTGGCATCACTTGTTTTGATTATGTCATTACAATGCGACCTGTCAGTGGATGGGATATATTAGGCAGCAAGTGAACATTTAGTCGTTGAAATTGATGTTAGAAACAAAAAATTGGGCAAGAGCAGGAGCTGAACAACTTTGACAAAGGAGAAATTGTGATGGTTGAAGCATATCCAAATCTTATTCATTTCCAACGTAAAGCAGATAGAACCTACCAAAACTAATTTAAAGAGTAACTGGATCTATGGGATCATGACATGAGATGCTCTGACCTAGACATGACCATTACAATATGGACCTGGTCAAAGTCACTCTATGTTCATGATGCAGGTTTTCGTGCTCAATTCTTATTTTTTGAAATGTGATTTTTTTTATGTAGTTGTTCACTTTATAATTTTAAATGCCACTGCTCATAAGCACAACAGACAATGTGATGTCACGTGCAACACACTGTGTTTATGGAAATAAATATGGATCTTGCTGGGTTCTGCCTCCTCCAATGCAGACTTGTGACGTCATTTCAGGGACGTAAAAGTCGGATGAAATTCAACATAGCCGATCAGACTGCAAAACATATATATATGTCGAGGCCCAAAACGGAATCTGGCCCGATTCAGAATCGGGCCGGCCCAGAATGGAATTCTATTCTAGGCCGGCCTAGAATGGAATCCTGCTGCTATAATGTTATTTTTATACCATGTTTAATGCAAATGATCTAAATTATTACAAAAATCAATACATGGAATTTGCAAATATGTGAAAAAAAATGAAACAAACAACATTTTAATTGTAAACTATAATACACTTTATTTACAAATAGAACCTAGTGGTACTCCCACCAATACATGGTACAGTGAAATCGACTGAAATTGACAATAGTTACTCAAGGTATGTAAGACTGAAAATGTAAAATTATGACAAATTATGGATCATTTGCATTAAACATGGTATAAAAATAACATTATAGCAGCAGGATTCCATTCTAGGCCGGCCTAGAATAGAATTCCATTCTGGGCCGGCCCGATTCTGCATCGGGCCAGATTCCGTTTTGGGCCTCAACATATATATATGTATCCAATTTAGGAAAGTGGCATGGGTCTGATTTAAAAAAAAACAACAAAAAACTGATTTGTGTTGTTCAGACAGTCCTTAAAGAAATTAGATATGACTCACATATGGGTAAAAAAAAAAGTTAGATTTGGGCCACTTTTGCCTGTAATGTGAACGTAGCTTTAGTTCTTTACATTTAACTGCTTCCAACACATCAGCTTCTAGGACTAAATGTTCACTTGCTGCCTAACATATCCAACCCAGTGAAAGGTACCATTGTAATAACAAAATATTAGTACCACTTCTGTCTGAATGACTGATGTATTCTGAAGCAGAAAAGTCATGAAGTGTGACTGTGTAATACTACATAATCATTTAAGCCACCTGAGATCAGCAGTATGCTGCTTTTCTCAGATTCAGCTGCTGATTATTTCAAAAGTCCTGTAAACAACACAAACACAGACACACGTTATCAGTTAAACCTCCATTAAGCGATCAATACAATCTCACACTTTGCAACACAGGAAGTTTCATCAGTGTGGCTGCTGTCCAACAAGTGGAGTGCTCTTTATCTTTGTTTACGGTAACTACACAGCAGACAGCAGAATAGTATCTACTGAGGCAGAAAAAATGAATCTGTGATGGTATTAATAAATGCTCATTTAAATTCTCAAGTTTTAAAAATCTTATTATGCAAAATAAAAAGTAAAACACATAATACACTGTAAAAATCTAAATCTTACCAAGTGTATTTTTCTCATTTCTAGTCAAAATATCTCATCACACTTAAAATAAAACATAATCACCTAAAGAGTAAGTTATAAGTGAGATATAAGAAATTATTTTTAGACAATAGATGTTGAAAATCTTATTTCAAGAAATCTTACCAAGATAATTTTCACTTGTTCCATTGACAGATTTTTGCTTAATTCAAGATTTTTTTTGCTTAATTTAAGATTTATTTATTGTTTTGCTTAATTCAAGCAAAAAAAATCTGTGAAAAATGAAAATTACCTTGGTAAGATTTCTTGAAGTAAGATTTTCAAGATTTATTGTCTAAAAATAAGTTCTTATATCTCACAAGTGATTATGTCTTATTTTAAGTGTGATGAGATATTTTGACTAGAAATGAGAAAAATATACTTGGTAAGACTGATTTTTGCGGTGTAATGGCCCACAGATGCCATGCTAATTGAAAACCCCCTATCAGTCTCAAATCACAAGTCCTCACCTTGGAAAAGATGAATGTTTAATTGTAGAAAAAGTCAGAACATTACAGTATAAGTGGAAACTGAGCTCAGAAACTGTTTCCAAGCTCAAGACCAACTTCAGAGACAAGGGCTCATAACTGAACAATTTCATGTGTTTGGAGGAAAATTAGTCTTCAGTTGTTTACTAAGCATAAAAAAAAACTTATTTATTTATTTATTTTTCTAAAGTCGATCAGATCCCCTGAAAAACTGAACTAACTACCTTTTCTTTTTGAGAGGAATGGACAGAGTAAGAAAGTCCTCAGCCAGTGTCACCTGTGTCCCAGTGTCCTGCAGAGCGTCTTCAGCCTGTCTCTTCAGCTCTGAAACGTCGTCCTCGTCCCCCTCCTTCTGCAGGGTGCAGGGTTTGTACCTTTGGCTGAAGTGGTACAGCACCAGCCTCTGTGCGCCGCATGACCGAGCCACCGCCGCCGCCATTTCAGGCGTACTGTGTCCGTGGTCCACCGCTTTCTCTCTGTGCTCATTCCCTAGGGTGGCCTCGTGCACCAAAACGTCTGCTCCACTGCACAGCCTCAGTGGTCCGTCCCCAAGAACGGAGCTGCAGTCCCCGAAAATGCACACTTTCCTCCCAGGAATATCTTCTTCCAGTACCTCACTAGGCAACACTACACGGCCGCTGTCCAGAGTTACAGACTCCCCCGCTTTCAGACGTCCATAAAGTGGACCTGGTTTGACGCCTGACACAAACACAAGAAGAAACAAGTTAAGACTGGCCACTTTATATGGTAAGTACAGGGGTTGGACAAAATAATGGAAACACCTTAAAAAATCAACAAAATATAATTTAATATGGTGTAGGTCTGCCTTTTGCGGCAATTACAGCCTCAATTCTCCGAGGTATTGATTCATATAACTTGTGAATTGTTTCCAAAGGAATTTTAAGCCATTCTTCAGTTAGAATACCCTCCAACTCTTTTAGAGACGATGGCGGTGGAAATCGACGTCTTACTTGAATCTCTAAAACTGACCATAAATGCTCAATAATGTTGAGGTCTGGGGACTGTGCCGGCCATACGAGATGCTCAACTTCATTAGAATGTTCCTCATGCCATTCTTTAACAATTCTAGCTGTATGGATTGGGGCATTATCATCTTGAGGTGAAGGTGTTTCCATTATTTTGTCCAACCCCTGTATTTCTGCGCTTAGTTTTAGTTCACATAAAGAAAAGTAAAACATGAAAGACACAAAGTACCTAGTTCCTTCAGCACTTCAGTCTTAAGTCTTCCAGGTCGGTCATGTTCCTGGATGCAAAACCCAAAGGAAGGGACACGGTGGAACAACCTGAAGGCGCTCACCACAAACTTCTTGTCCTCGAAAAGGCGGTAACAGTCACTGGATACGTCCAGTGAAATAGTCCTGCCTAACTGCTCCTGTGGGTGCAGAGAACCATGCTCCGCTGTCATCTGAAAAATGACAGTATTATAAAACTTTACTGGCATTGAACATCTAAAATACCTTAAAATTAACAATGGAAAAGCCAAACTACTCCAGTACAAAATGACACTAAGACATGCAAGATTTAAAGTAAAGCAAAAACTAAGATACTGTTGAAAACTATGCTGTGGTTACCTGTTTAAGAAAACCTGACAGACGGTACTGTAGTTTACGTGTTGGAACACTGGACATAGAGCAAAATATCATCTGTAGTGATTCACATTTAAATTACACCCTAATTAGTCACAAACCTCAGGGCTGAGCTGTCCTTCCTCTGGACTCTGATCAGGTGTGGGCTCCAACTCATGTACTAAAACAATATTCGGAGTAAATATGTCTGATTACATGATGCAAAATGAATAAAATGACATGACAACAGGCAGTATAGGAAAGCACTGTGTGGAATTACAACAGAGAAAAAAATAATATACAAGTAATATGCTTTATATTTAATGTATGTCCAATGTTGTGCAATTACAGAATGTGAATCAGCTTTATTGCCCACATTTGTGCACACAAACATGGAATTTGACTGTGTTTCATGCTTAGCTCTAACATACTGTAGAAAAAATAGAATACAGAATAAAAGTAAGAAAGCGTATAATAAAGAAATGCTTTCTTAGTTTTATTCTATAACAGGGGTGGGCAACCTGTGGCTCTGGGGCCACATATGGCTCTTTAGCATCTCTCTATGGCTCCTCTGGTCACAATACATAAGCAAAATTTTGAAATGAACTGAATGAGTCATTACTTTTTAACATTGTTATAGGCCTAAATCTATTCTGACTGTGCACATCCTTCAAAAATGCACAGGCTTTAAACGGAATAAAATAATTTTGACAGCATAAAAACCAAAATGGATTATTTTCTTGCAAAATTCAATACAAGATGCTCAATTTTCATTTGTTCGCAGTTTGTAAGTAAGCCACTTTACATGAAAGTTGAGCTTTTTCTCCATTACATAAGGTAATTATGTTTTGGAAATAGTGTCCATCATTAAAAAATTGTACAAATTTTGAATGTTTTCTTTCTTGTAGTTGTATAATTTCATAAATGCACCAGACATTGCATTATTGTAATGGAAATACAACGTTAAATAGCAAACTAATCACAAATAGGCTACAGCAGAGCAGCCACCTCATAGTAAAATGTAGATGGGTTTAAATATTTTTTTCATGGCTCCAGTCAGATTTCTTTTGAGACAAAAATGACTCTTAAGGTTATAAAGGTCGCCGACCCCTGTTCTATATTCTATTCTATTTCATTAAAATGCTGTTATATGAGTTTATACAATGTCACAAATTAAAAAATTCAAAGGCACAAAGATTCAAAGTTATTTTGGAAAAAAAAATCCGTATTAATATTGCATTAAGAACATGTATATCCAAAAGTAACTGTAACACAGATATGCCAATGTATCAACACACTGTTTGCTGCGGTGTGAAGATTATGTTTAGTACCTATGGTGAAGATTAGATATCTGGCTGTTCAATACACACTTACCTGCATAAGGGAAGAGCAGCTGTGACCCTGTGAGGCCTAGTGTCACCCTGAGAAAGTGTCTGAGGCCCCGGGGCCCATAAATGTCCAAGCAGGGCTGGTTTTGCTGTGACTGGGGGTCTGGGTTAGTGTTGAGACTCACAGTGCAGAGAAGACCGGGTAGACCAAAGAGGTGGTCTCCATGCAAGTGGGAGATGAAAACCTTGGTAATTCGACCTAGAAATAACACAATAAAAAGTTAAAATGACATGAGAGCAACAGACAAGGAAATGGTAATCATATGCTTCTTTTAACCCTCATAGAAATACTCTGAAAATCAGAATTTCAAACTTAGTGTGTTATTGGAGGACATAAGACTTTATTACTGACTTTATTAATGAAGTTACTATATTTGGTTCCTTACCCGTAAGTGGCAAAAAAAAAAAAAAAACCCAAAAAACCAAAATAAAACAAAAAAAAAAGAAATTAATTTTAAAAAATACAAGAAAAAACACATGTAAGGTGAAAGGAACATATTTTTGAACATTAAACCATCACTTTCAGAACATTACAATAACATAAGTGCTGATTCAGACACCTGTCAACATACACATCACTTTGAACATCATTCCTTACATTAGTACCATTACTTCATGGTACCTAACAAAGGAGGTACACTCACTGTTCATGCAGAGGTGGACCTTGCTGACCCTGTAGACTACATTGGACCTGAGATTGTTACCTCACTGTCCTCACTGTAACTGTTGATTTCACTGTCTGGTAATGTTTGCAGAAATTATCAAAAATAGTCACCAAGGTTATTATCGTTAACGAAAACTAACGAAATGACGAAAACTAGAAGTGTAAGAACATTTCCGTTAACTGAAATAAATAAAAACTAGAATTAAAAGAAAAAAACGACAACTAACTGAAACTGTATCGTGTGCTTACAAAACTAACTAAAATGTATAAAAGCTATGGATAAAATTCCCTTAGTTTTCGTCTTTGTCAATGTCGGATTGATATGAAATTGATTTATTTCCCTCAAGCAATTTTAGCTGGAGGCACCGTATGATATTTAACGGTCCGTCACTTCTCATCACTTGTGGTTTAGAGTCGTCCTCTCGACCCCATTCTACCTGGAAACATGGAGACTAAAGTTGGGAGAAAGCACCAGAGTCCTGTATGGGATTTATTTGAATACGACAGCAAAGAAGATAAAAGATATTAAAAAAAATAAAACTAAACTAAAACTAAGCATTTAGAAAATAACAAAAAACTAATAAAAACTAGCAAACCTGCACTAAAAACGAATTAAAACTAACAGAATTAGAGAAAAAAATGTCAAAACTAAATAAAACTAAACTATAATGAAAAATCCAAAACTATTATAACCTTGATAGTCACTTGTCCGATAAAGGCTTCAGCAAACCAGAAACAAAATCATACCAACAGAATCAGAATCATGTTTATTGTCATGCAAGTAAACAGGGTTCACATACCTAGGAATTTAGTTTAGTTTATTTCAAATATGCAACAAAACAAAATAACCCTATTTAGTCCTTATAAATGAAAAAGATTATTAGAAAACGACACACAAACAAAAACTGATATATGAAAACAAAGTATGACTTCATTTGGATATTTGAAAAGGAGTGGGAGGAAGTATAACTGAATTTGTTTCAGTGGTTTGGTGAATACATAGAACATGGAGAAGGTAAGAAGCATGCAGTAAAAAAAATAGAGTAAAATAGAGTAAGATGAATAAACAACTAAGAGTTATAGTGGACTATCAAATTTTGCAAAATATACAATATTAAACAGACAATGTGGACAAAATCAATGGGTTAGAGCAAGGGTGTCAAACTCATTTTCTTTCAGGGGCCATATTCAGCCCAATTTGATCTCCACAGGGCCGGACCAGTCAAATAATAGCAGAATAGCTGGGAAGTATCATTGAAAATAGCAACAGAGTGAATCCTTCTGATTCAAAGTAGCATAATTTGACTGATTATTTTTCAGTTAATACATTTAAAGAAACCTGGAGTTAGCATTTCCTGTTTTGCTATCGTTATTTGGTGAGCATCACCACTGGAAGACACTGACATTCAGAGAAGTTCATGACAAATTGACAGCAAGGGATCATGTGTAGGAAATAAGACCAAACTACGTGTTACTGAATACCCAATTTATGACTCACTGCTGAGTGAAAGTTTGACCTATTTTCAGACTGTTGATAACAAACCATGAATGTCCAAGTATGAACTAGAGCAGGGGTGTCAAACTCATTTTCTTTCAAGGGCCATATTCAGCCCAATTTGATCTCCAGAGGGCCGGACCAGTCAAATAATAGCAGAATAGCCTATAAATAATGACAACTCCAAATTTTTTTGTGCAAAAAATAACATTAGATGATGAAACTATTTCTATCCAAAACAAAAAAATGTGAATAACTGGAAAAAAGTGAAATTTCTGAAGAAAAACAAGTACACGTTTATCAATATTCTGCCTCAACTTATGATTCATACAGTGTGCATTACAGATCAGATCTACCAAGACACAAAATAGGCAGAATATTGTTAAAATCGCACTTATTTTTCTTTAGACATTCCAGGTCGTTCATATTTGTTCAGGTTATTGAGGTTTTATTATTAAAGGATATCAGAGTTTAATGTTCTTTGCAGTAAATCAAAGAGAAAAAATGGGTGTTGCCATTATTTATAGGCATGATGTCATATTATTTTTTTCACATTAAACCAAGAAGAACATTTGGAGTCATTATTTCTAGGTTATTATGTTGTTATTTTTGAGTGTGATGTCCTTGACAATTAATATCTTCAGGGTAATTTTTGCATTTTGCACTTTGTAAATTCATCCTGTGGGCCAGGTTGGAACCTTTGGCGGGCCGGTTTTGGCCCCGGGCCACATGTTTGACACCTGTGGGTTAGAGTGAGGTAAACGGTACCGGTTATGGTTCTGTGCAAATAATAAGTATAAATAACACTGGGTTACAAAAAAATGTTTTTTGCAAGTTGTCTAGGTTTTTTCAACTGAATGACAAAAATGACATCTGTTTTTCTCAATCAGGTCAGGTTTTTTTGCTAATTTGATTTTGAAAAATTTGATCTTCTCACAAAATTGATTACATTTTTGTGACTTCATCAGTTGATTTGTTATATAGTTCTCACCCAAAATAGGTTTTAAGAGAAAAAAATCATTTTCACAAGCACACTTTAAGAAACTTGTGACTTGACTCCTGTTAGGTACAATGGTGTATTCACCGCAGATGTAGCAGAATACGTCAGGCTTATTTTTGCAAGATCTTCTAGTCGAAGCCATTTCATTCACCTGTAATATTAAAAAAAAAC
This sequence comes from Sphaeramia orbicularis, assembly GCF_902148855.1. NCBI lineage: Eukaryota > Metazoa > Chordata > Actinopteri > Kurtiformes > Apogonidae > Sphaeramia > Sphaeramia orbicularis. The sequence goes on from NC_043965.1 coordinate 21,686,852, forward strand.
ATTAATCATAAACTGGCAAAAGTAAAATCTTCAGAACTCGTTTATTGCAAGAAATATGAAAGAATTTTGTATCATATGATGTGAAAATGCCCATAAATGTAAGCAAAAATGTTAAAAAGCCAATATGTAGCATAGTTCAGAAAGTTGACCTGACTGAGCAAAATTAATGTGATTTTTGGATTCAGCACACCAAAATTATCCTAAATCAGCTCAAAAAACTTAAACACTAAATTTGTTGTTGACCAATGTAATAAGTGCAAAATAGTATTACAAAATAATAATAAGTGCAACAATAGGGAGGAAATCTAAGGGAAAACACGAAAAAGTAATTAAAATAGTAAATAAATAGATGTTTTATTCAGTAACATGAGGGGCCGCTTCAACAACTGTCACTACCCCTTCTTCCCAGGTGGGGGCCCAGTCTCACCGGCTCGGAGCTGGCTCTTCATCAGCTGCGTCTGGGTTCCCTCTCCGCAGTCAAACAGCCAGCAGTCCCCGTCCGTCCGCAGCACCAGGGCCGAGGCACCGCGGTGAGGAGACGGGTACGCCGACCCGGTCCCGAGAAAGGTCATGTCCATGGTCATCTCCCACCAACTTTGAAGAAAACTTCAGATAACGCGTGAAGCTAACACACTAAGTAGGACGCCATGACACACAGTACACACTGTCAAACGATGATGACGTATGAGAAGCGACGGCGCGGCGTTCAAAGATATCGGATTTCTTTACGTTTGTATTTTCTCTAAATATATCCTTGGATTTTTTTAGGGATTTATTGAAAATTGGACATTTAAAACCGTGAACAGCGGTTGTGTAATTTTTCACAGCTATAGTTACATATAGCTATACCATGTCATCCAAATTTAATCAATTCAATCAGATTTTTACGCATGCCCTAAAACTAGGCATACTACATAACTGCCAAGGCATTGAGAACTACTTCTAAAGGTGTTTGATGTGGTTTGCAGGCATCAGGTTAGGTGGTCAATAACTCTTACATATGCTTAGTCATTCTGGGCAGGTTTTCATACATGTTAATAAAATATTTTAGATGGCTCCAATTCCATCAAGTATTTCTGGCTTTATCACTGGGCATCAGCACCTTCCATTGGTCCAAAAGACAATAATTTTCTTCAAAAATGGCCGCATTGGACAGGTTTGATGTCCCATTCTTAAGGTGATTTTTATTACAGTCATAGTATTGTATGCCATTGGTCACAGCATAATGTCTGTTTTTTGTTTTTGTTTTATCTTATCCTATGGACCAAGTTTTTGTGTCCTTAATAGAGCTTGAATGAATGAATGAATGGGTGTTCTGAAACTGGTTATAGTGTATTGTGTGCAATGTGAAATTCTGAGCTTCACATAACAATTTGACATTGAAAAAATAATACATCACTTACTGCCTTAATCTTCAACACAAAACTAAATAGACAAAAGAACAGTATAAAACTGATTTATTTACCATTTACCAGCAGGGCAGCTTTATAAAGCAGCACAAACATGCTGTGGTGCGTACAGACACTCAAGTCAAATAGTACTGTGGAACAAACAAAAACACTTACATGAGAAGATAATAATCAATACAAAATGGGGGAAAAAAACCTTTATGGATACTTAAGGTGTGCGTACAGATTTTATAAACACATAACACCATATTTTACAGTACAGCAAACTACACAGTGCACAGGGCAATGACACTGAATCAGTAACAGTGATTACTGGACAGACACAAGCCAACATTTAATGGGGTTTGTGTGTAATAACAGAATAACTTAAAAAGTTGTGTGGAGAAAACATATAGTAGAGCAAAGAGCAAGCTGCACCTTAAATAGTACATTGATTCTCAAAATTGCACAATATTAACTGACAGCTTTTTTTTTTCTTTTTTTTATTATGATGTGTTTATTGCAGCATGTTATGAGGTTTACATTATGGAGCATGGAGTAACTATGAATGAACTGTGAATATTGCACAGGCACTTAAGTGCAGGTGTTTAGAGGCCCATAAGTAAATATCCTGAGGCTAAAATCACACAGTGGCTACTTATAAATGCTTTCTTAAATTGTATTAATAATGTCTAAAAAAAATAATTGGAATCCTGCCACATTTATTACAACAGGAACATTTTATTTATTGTATCCATTAATGTTATAATGTTTTATCTAATGGTGATATTATCTGTTAATAAATTAACATGGAACATCAGAATAAAGAATATATAGGCTATGTTTAGGGTCCAATGAGAAAGTGAGACCTACACACCAACCTCAACACAATGAAGGTCTTTTTTCAGTAGACATTCTCAGTGTCCAAGAAAGCATGTATACTACACAAAATCTAACTGAAATAGAAAACAAGAAAACATTTATCCAACTAGCTGACACTGCACAATGTGTTCTTAATTCTCTGTGGGAAGATATAAATTACATATGTGCAACCCATAAAAGGAGTGTTGATGACAAGCTTTCTAATAAATTTATAGCAAAACATCTAAATATACTTCTCAGAAGAGAACAAAAATAACTTCTGAGAAATAAATAAAAATTGTCAGTGCTATTAATACAAAAATGCTGGAGTGGACGCTTGTTTGTTCTTCATAGCTGCAGATTTCCTTCAGTGATTTAGATGTTTGTTTTTTTTTCTAATTAATTTCCCTTCATCAAATCTCAATATTCTTTCCCATAAAGTCCTCTTTCATTACACACTATTTCATTTTTCCCCTGAGTTGTATTGTTCCCTCTCTTGGAGTTTTCCTACAGAGACCAAAACACTTCAGTCCTCTGCTCAAATGCTGTTTGTTTTGGCCTGATATAAGCATGGCCAATAAACCTTTAACCATACTTTGGACGCCAGGCCTTCAGAGAACCGCCAGACGCCCACTTGATGTGGAAAATGGCAATGCAGAAATTCATGTTTGATTTTAACATCAGTTCATACGGATGTGCTTGAATAAGTAAGAACAATATGGCAAAATTCATGCAAACTGTCTTTTACAAAGGGTAAGGCTACTGGATGTGGCACTAACATATAAGTAACATATTACTAGGTATATATATATATATATATATATATATATATATATATATATATATATATATATATTTATATTTATTTATTTATTTTTAATTAAGGAATAAAAACACATGGAAAAGAAGAAATGGAGTCACTTCTGCCTCTTATTTAACTTACAGGAGTGTTGCAAATGTTTCTACTACAAAGTGTGAATGAATCAACCTTATGTTCTATTTGCTTGATGTATATTTGGTATTTGATTTGCTTCTTGGTTGGAAAGCACTTAGAGCAGCTACAGATCATGGGTGTTAATGTGACTTTGGTGTTTTGTTATGTTGTCAACCAGAAACCAGATATCCATATTGCCATTTTCCGCCACCAGGTGGAGCTGGTTCATGTCATGCAAAGGTGATGAAATACTGCGATGTGATGCACAAAGAATTCCCATTCAAATGCCCTTCTCATTTAAGTGCTCCTTTCCACTCTAGCTTTCTGCAGATCTAATAAGACTGATGTAATACAAAATGCAGCAGTAAGAGGCAGACTTTTTCATGAAAACACATCTGCATCTTCATCATCTCAAAAGATCTGCAAATAAGGGTTAAGTGGAAAACAAAAGAAGAAAAAGACATTGTGACATGGGACTGTGAGTCATTGGTTTGTTCTACTGCTTGTTACTTTTGGGGGCTAAAGCAGACACCAGGCCAGTCGTAGGTGTCTGGCAGGAAGGAGTCGTAGTCGGTGTTCCACACAGTAGAACGTACAAAAGCGTTCTTGTCCACTGGCTCAGGGTAACGGAATGCCATGCCTTTTGCATAGACGTACTCCATCACCTAAGTGACAAAGAGACAGTTCAGTACTGATTCACAAGAAGAAGCACACAAAAATAAAAGTCCAACAGAAATCGCAAAGATGCAAACATCAACAGAAGTTAGACTAACTTAAAGTAACAGGACAAGTGTGACCTACTGTGTCTAATGCAAGTAATAAAAGAGGCTAAATTTAGGGAGGCATAATTATGATTCTTATGAGCCTCACGGAGTCTATCAAAAAGATAAATATTTTAGCCAAGTATGAGCCCTTAAGTTGTAAGACGTGCCTTGATGGCCATCTGGACCGAGACCTCTCTGATGTTGGAGAGAGGAGGGTAGAGTCTGCCCTCTGCAAGCTCTTTATCTGTCAGCTGCTCTGCAAGAGTCTAGGAAGAGAGGAGAAAAACTTTAAGGTTCAAGGTGGATCTCAACTGTGTAACGCATTCAAGCTAGTGCACAATTCTAACTATAGTGTGTGCAACTGGGAAAGAAATGAAAAATGCATTTAGGAAATCTATATTACTAATATTAAAAGCATGCAAAGGAAAGAACTTTAAATAGAAGTGGGAAATAAATATCTTGCAATTTTCAAGGTTAACTGCACTGTAAAGGGCAAAATGCAGGTCAGTGGCAGGAAGCAACACAGATGGAAAAAGTACAAAGCAGGATCAGCCTTTCTAAAAGCTCCTCATCTGTTAGATGTTATGCCAGAGTCTAGAAAGAGAGGAACAGGAGACATCAAACATTACAGAGGGGTCAGAAGATATACAGCAAATGCATGTATGATATTTAGCAACAAAGAGCAGGATGGGCTGAGAGAGCGGAAAAGACAGAGGATCGATGCTGAAATACTATGAAGATGGTCCAGACCTTTGCAGCCTCTAAGAATACTGTGTCACTAATATGTCTGACTCCACTCAGGATAACAGCCAGGGCCACACCTGCAACACACAGCATGGAATTTAATCCTTGCAGGTCAGGTATATTTACTCAGAATATTCATATTATGTTTCTTTTTACCTGGGAAGATGTAAGCATTATTCCCTTGTCCAGGAGTGAACACACGGCCGTCGTTAAGGGTTACTGCACCAAATGGACTGCCACTGGCAAAAAGACATCTACCCTGTGGTAAAGAATGATGGACATGGGGTACAATTAGGTCAAGCAGGAGATTTTTGAATGTTTTATGTTGGACTCAGTCATTAAGAAAACAAAGACCAAGAGAGAAAACAGGGAAACACTGTACATCAGTCAGTGTGTAGGCGTCCTCCGCTGTGCACTCTGCTTTAATGGTTGGGTTACTCAGGGCAAAGATGATTGGCCGCTCATTCAGAGTTCCCATGGCTTTGAGGACATCATGGGTGAATAGTCTTCCAGCGCCTGACACGCCTGACAGAGAATGAGAAAAGACAGTGTTGCCTTGCATAAAAGCATAGAAATAACATTGTGCCAATTATTTTCCACGTTTGATACATGTATGTAATTAAGATTTAGATTCAGACTACTTTATTAATACCCTAAGGGCAATTCAGTTCACAGTTACCCTGCCTTATTGGATGTCTAAACAATTAGGGACAAATAAACAAATCCAAAACATTCATAGCAGCATATGACAGCCACATACATACACATTCACCTGTGACTACCCACAATGCCTAATGTTTTAAAGTAGGCACATGTATCTATAAGCTATGTCTACTTTAAAAAAAAAAAATTCTCTCTTTTCTATTTTCTGTTGGCTCAGTTATTATTTTTGTATATCACAGATTTGTTACAGTTTGTACTTAATTGATATTCTACTGCACAGAGACTTTGTTATAATGTTCTTTTTCCTGCTGTTGCGCTCTCTCAGAGGGCCTTGGGGTTGGTTTGGGCATGGGGGAAAATTATTTAAAAGGCAATGTATAATGTATGCACTGTAATTCTACTTCTTTGTATGTACCGCTGGATTGCTCAAAAAACATAAATTAAAATAAGAAAAGAAATAACATTGTGCACTAATGCGAACAAGAATTATGGCAAGAACCTCAGAAACATACTTATGCATGACCTCAGCCATTATTTTACTTAAACTACAGAAAAATAAAACACACATTTCAAATTCTATAAAGGAAGTTTAAACTGCATACATAAAGTGAGAAGTGTCCTACCTATGATAGCTGTGGGTTTGATGGTGTTGACAGCATCCAGGAAGCTCTGTACATTTCCTGGACTGTCGTGGACAAATGCCTCCTGGTTAGCATCAGTCTCCTGGGGTCTATCCTAGAACCGCATACAAGGATTAATAAAAATACAGTAAAACCATCAAAAACTAAAAAAAATACTGCATGTTCTGATCACTAACCTTTACTAATAACCCATGTTTGTCATACATCCAGATTTTTTTTCTGGCCTCTGCTTGAGTCATCCCCGACTCCATCATGGCCATGACAATCAGATTGGCAATACCAAGAGCAGCCTGTAGAGAAACGACTGCATTAAACAAGACATTTGATGTGTGGTATTAGATGATAGTTTCACAGCAACACTATGACCCTCTATGTATAGTAAATGGATGAGTAGTTCCAGTAATGTTGCTTTACACATCCATTCAAAGGTGTTTTCTTTAGAAGTCAGCTTTTTTTTTTTTATCTGTAGTACCATTCACAGCTAGCAGGGGGCAGTGTTACTCCTAAGATACATTTCTTTGCTTTTAAAATCTTCAATATGAGGGCTTTCATCAGCCAAAGCACAGATTTCTTTCATTTCCCATGCATGAAGGAATACAGTTTACCTCTCCAGCTCCCAGGAAGAGCACCCGATGTTCGGTGATGGGTTTGCCAACAGCTCTCTGTGCCGCTAACAAACCAGCAAGAGCTACAGAGGCAGTGCCTGGAAAAGTAAACAAGACAGAAAAATTCAATTGCATATACAAAACCAAGTCAATGTTTCTCTAAGGTCAGATGGCTAAAATTATTCTCTGTTTATCTCATAAAAATACATCTGGATGAGTGGGCAAAAAACTGTGTCATTTCAATTTAATCATAATCTAATTTTTATTAAATTGTGAAGCTTCTTAACTCAGTTAAGAGATGAGTCAAGAGGTGAATGCTGTTACACATATAAATTATACAGATATTTAAAAAAAAAAAATGGTGACCTTTTGCTCTTAATGTAATTACCAGAATGGTTTTACAGTGATCTGTGTGTGTGTGTATGTGTGTGTGTATGTGTGTGTGTGTGTTTGTATATGGACCTTGAATATCATCATTGAACGTGCAGTATTTCTCCCTGTATTTCCTAAGGAAACGGAAGGCATTGTGGTTCCCAAAGTCCTCAAATTGGATCAGTGTGTCCTGTCCATATTTGTCCACCACCGCTTCCATGAACTCATCGATCAGATCATCGTACGCTTGGGAACGGTCTCGTTTCTGGTACAGGCCCATGTACAGAGGATCTTTGAGGAGAGTCTGGGTTGGAGAGCAGAGGCGAACTTTAAAAAAAAAAAACATAACATGGCTTCCACTTTCATAACATTCCTCATACTATTCACACATACTTACAGAATAAATAAAACAAACAGAGCCGTCTTACCTCATTGTCTGTACCGACATCTATCACCACTGGCAGACACTTCTCAGGTCTGATTCCTGCACAGGCAGTGTAGAGGCAGAGTTTTCCTACAGGGATGCCCATGCCATAAACGCCCAGGTCACCTAATCCTAAAATACGCTCTCCATCAGTCACTACTACAGCCTTACAGAAAAAAAGGAGGGTAGAAAAAGTTCTATAAGGCAGAGATGCTGCAGATGGGCATAAGTGAACTGCTATGAGAGAAATGCGTGGAATGTGTCAATGTGACTCAAAGACTAAATAGCAAAATGTTAAAATGTGAGTACTCACTGCCACACTGGTCTCTGGCCAGTTGTCTATGATGGAGCGAACGTGTCCTCTGTCTCGGATGGAGATGAACAAACCTCTAAATAGACAAAGACAATAGAAAGTAGCAAAATATGTCTACATCGTGCATGTATGACACTGATTTAGAATGTGTTAAAGTGCTCAACATTATTTTGGACGAATTTACTTGGTCTTACTTGGGTCTTCTAAAAATATGTCCATACTGTGTACAGGCCAGTCCTACTGTGGGAGTGTAGACTATTGGCATCAGTTCTTCTATGTCTTCCATTAAAACTCTATAGAAGAGTCTCTCATTTCTTTCCTGGATGCCCATTAAGTAGACGTATCTGTAGGAAACAGAATGGAAAGAAACAGAACAGGCAGAAGTACATTAAGAATACAGAAATAAATAATGGATTTATGCAGCGATATTCAATATTCTGAAGCATTTACCTGACTGTCTTTAATTCTATTTTCTGCATTTTTATCTACTTTTATGTTCCAGGAAGCAATGTAGTTTTTTTTTTTTCCCAGCGCTGTGGATAATTAATCATTTTAATTGTTTTCTGGCTACATGAAATGACAAGACTTGACTCCAAAAAACTGAATGTCAAATATAACTGTGGAAACATTATTAATAGACTGTATTACAAGGAGTTCATGGGTTATATTTAGATCTTTTGTTTGAGCGGGACAGATCGCCCAAAAAAAAGTCATGATTTTCACCTTCCAGAGAGCAAAACCTTATTTAATTAGATTTCTTTCCAAGCCTTATTTCTATGTTGTTGTCCATTTTGTTTTTACCCTTAATGCTACGATTTGCTGCTTTTATGATACGTTCATAACACATGCATACAGATATATAAGTTTATTACAACTATTAAAATCAAAACTATACGGACACTGCTGAGGTACTGTACAAACAAATATATCCTATATCCTTACTTTTCTAATGGGTCTGTCATTTTCTTTAGATTATTCTGAAAACGCATGGCTTGAGTGTCTTGAGTCTCCACTTTGGGAGGCAAGAGCCCATGTATTCCCAAAATCTGCCGTTCCTGTAATGAGAAGGCCATGCCCTGAAGAGAGAAACAAAAAGAACAAACATGTGAGTAAAGACAAAGGAAGGCTAATATATTTATCATTTGTCAAATTGCCAAATCCTATGTTTTGTACCTTGTTAATATTCAGCACAATGTCTTATCACTTATTGTAGGAAGAGTGCATTTAATTATTTCTTGCAGTATTAATGTCTAACATATCCATTCAACTGCAATATTTAAAATATTTTGCATATTCCCCTAAATTAAATTATATTGTTAAGGTACATCAGGACCTTCAGGAAATGACAAATCAATACTTATTCTGTTAAAAAATGTGTATGCTCTTTGCAATACAGATATCACTGGCACCATGTTCATGTGTGTATAGTAGCATATAGTAGGAGTGTTTAGACAGCCAAGTAATAGTGGCCAGATGAAAGTAACTATGCAATATCTTACAACAGAAGAACATGATTTCAGAGAGGGGAGTAGCCCTAAAGAAGCCAATAGTGAACACTCTGAGTAGAAACACCCCATCTATTAAAATAATGTATGGTGGGAGGTGAGAGAGGGGCGCAAAAGGGTTTTCACGCTCCTGGAATGTATGCCTGTAGGTTTTGTAGCTCTGCCTTGAATGAAATACGGACATGACACATGGAGGCCATAATGTTTGGGGCTAGAGAAGGGGAAGGGAAAGGGGAAGGGAGGGGCTGGGTGATGAAGGCTGGGGGCTCCCCTTGGCAAAACGCTGAGTCATGCTGATAGAGCATTTCCCTTCACTCAGTTCCACAACTCAGTTCCTCTCGTTTCTCACATTATGCAACATGCTGTAAATTTCTAAACTTGAAAACTTAGAAATAAATGTTAATATGCAAACAAAGCCTCTTAATCTATAAACAGTTGAATGCATATATCCTATATCTCCATTTGGATGTACTACACTATTTGAGTTTGTACTTCTATTTATTAAATCGTGAAAGACACTTTTTAAAGATCCATAAAAAAACAAATAAATAAAAACATTTCGCCTTTTACCTTCAGTTTCAAGTCTGAGTAAATCTAGTCTAAGTCCGGTAATATCTATCTAATAAATTGTCCTTAAGGTGACATAAAATAAATCATATTGAAAAAAATAATAATCTCACAAAATATGCTTAAAATTGTTTCACAAAGAAATGCATTTTTGCTCAACTACAACCTCTGCTGATGAAGTTTATTGATTATTATGTGTAATAACGACACAGTGTACACTGACAGTCAAAACAATGAAGAGTGTTTTTTCTTAATGTGACTGTCAGGAAGGAAAAAGTATAAGGTTTTGACCCTTAGGCTGATTAGACTACACCTGAACAGTGAATAGGAGTAAAAAGTCAGTTGGGATGAAGGTGCAGTAGATATGTAGCTGGTGTCAGTGTGTATGTAAACACACTGAATCATAAAAGCACTAGCCTGCTGCTGGTTTACATGGAGCCAGGAATGTTTATTTTTAGCACAATATGGGTAGTCTAGTTTTAGTTGAGCATAGCTCTCACTAAGCGACACCTCCGAGTTTCTCCCAGAGGCTCTCTTCTCATGTTACAAATGTCACTTGCAGACAGAAATGTTACTGGTATTTACGGAAGTGAATGAGATCAACTTAAATTGTGAGCTGAAGTCTCCTCTTTCAGGGGTGATTTGACACTAACGGGTGTGTTTTCATTTACATGGCAATGGTTTATTTGTACATTTTTACAAATGCAAAAGAAGTCCAAAGTCCTTCACATAAGACACAACAGATGCTGGGTGTGTGTGGGCAAATATCCAATGAGTACAACTAGTGTATTTTAGAAACTTTAGAAATAATTAGAATTACATTAGCCAGAGTTAAACATATCACCAAAATACATTCATGCAAAATTCAGATCCATTCAAATGCAACATTTAAAGCAATTCCTCCTTCTAATACACTGTGTAAAAATAAAACAGAAGAACATATGTGTTAGATAGATTAAAATGACACTGGGAGGGGATAATGTATTTGTCTGATTTACTGGTACCAGACTATGTACACATTATTAGTACTGGCACAAGTTGGCCCCATTATTGACAGACGGCAGCAGGCCTCTCACTTAGAGTTACTGATTCTGAAGATAATAGCAGAAAAAACACAACTAAACTCTTAAATTCAGTTTTTAAAATCCAGTTCTCTTATTACCAAGAATATTATGAGAAAATCTTGAGTGCATTAAACAATTAACTAGTTTCCATTATCTTGTGTTACTTAGTGTAAACAAAATAATCTTGCACAAACATCTTAATTGTGAGATTAATGATCTTGTGTGCGCAAATGGGCTTTTTAAGTTTCACTAGTATGTCAATATAAGGAAATGATGGACCCTGCTTACAAAGGATGTGATTCCTTACTGTTCAATAAAGAAACATACATTTTGGAAAAAGCAAATAAGTGGGGCAAACAGACTTTTAAGGCAATATTTGGTGGCATTTGTTGTTTATTTAAAATATTGTGCAAAGAATCAATTAGCTTCTCCTAAAAATATATGTCGATTGTTCCAAACCTCCGTGTCACTTTCCAACTCTCTCACTACAACACAGCTCTATCATTATTATTCTGGGATATAAATAGAAATACTGTCACCTCAAGGAGACAATTCCATTTCAGGCATTGACATTAGACATAGTGATGTGGGGAAGGCACACCGTTTATATTTACTGAAATCTGTTCAATATATATACTCTGCATAATATTTACTTCTCATGTAGTAACTAATCTACATCATGCTGACAAGAGATTGTAGAAAAAAAATACTTATGACCAGAATCAGAATATCTTTATTGTCATTGTTCCATGTACAATGAAACAAATACCAGTAGCACCATCTACTTGATCATGTCCTTACAAACACATCGTCCACTCACCTTGTTGGTACGAGGGTTGAGCATGAGGGGTTTGCCCTTTTCTTTGGTGTGTGCCCATCTGCAGGCAGAAACACAAGGCCTCAGGGACAGAGTTGTCCTCAGTCTGGATAACATGATGGGCTGAAGGGGGAAAGCTGCTGAGGAAGGAAGGAAAGAAAAAAAAATGTTGAAAATTAAGAGCAGGTATTCTGGAAAAAAGTTGTCTAGTTTACATGACTTCTTCAGGCTTCTGCCAGTTCTCAAGGCTGAATTATATTTCAGGGATAAGTGTGATTATATACTTTAGAGGTCATAATCATAAAACTAATTTTATTACAGAAGGAATCCCACAAGACTCAGTAAGACAAGAAAAAGCATGTTATCCAATGTAAACTTTCATATAGTGCATGTGAATTTACTTCATGGTGTCCACAGGTTGTTGGAGTTATTGCACTGAAGCCTGAATCATAACCCTTCCATGACCTTTAGACTTATGACATCATGAGCGCTTCTCACACTTTGGTACAATATTAGGCTTTATCATCAATGTACACTGTCAGCGTACTGACACTGCATGCCTTCACCCATTCTCACACTCAAAAATACTGACAGTAATGGAAAGTTATTAATCTTGCTGTGGACCGGTTTAGTGCGTGATCTGAGAAACAAAGTCTCACAAAGATTATCATAATCCTTTCCCCAATAAGCTTCACAAGAGGAGAAGGAAGCGTAATCAGTCCACAGATGAGTAAAGATTATAAAACGTGCAAGGCCTGCATCCCTGTGATTTCTAATAATTTGTGATTGAACCAGACAAACAAACAAGCTTACAAAATGTTTTCTGACTGCTGAGTTTCTCTGCCGTATGACCACTATTGTTGCACTTCATACAAGGCCCCTACCCTACATTCCACTTCTGTTTGCAGTCTTGAATAGTATCTTCATTGTAAACGTTATGTCATGCATGTGACCCATGATTCACTGAAATACGGTGCAGTGATCAGAGCAGGAAGAGACTGGTTGGAGACGATTAGGAGCAGCTTTATTCCTGCTAGTGATAGTTACTCTAGTAAAAAGGGCAACACAAACTGTAATAACAACTGTACTGTAAATAAATACTGCCTTCTGAAACACTTGAAGAGACAAAACTTATCATATTTGCCACATATGATACACAGAATTTTCTATCTAATTTACATCGCTGAAACATCCAAGCAAAGCAGCTACAGCCACTATCATTTTTCTAGTCACTGCACATTACTGTTAAGGGAAAAATTAATTGTTCATGCAGACTAAATCAATCTTAACAATATAACTGAAAATGATGATGAATGACATTAGATGTTAAGCTCTGACCAAGAGGAAATGAGAGTGGAAGTGTAAGCAACTTATATAGGGAACCGCAACATGACCATTACAGACATGAGCATTACTACATGCAGTTTCTATTTTAGCTCATGAACTTCTGTGACCATGGCTGGCAGAGCTCCAGAGGAAACTGCTTTGAAATGCAATATACATGTTTGAACCTACAGTCCTCAGCGGTCATCTGCTAAAAAGAATAAAAATTATGCCCTTATAAAGGCAAAAGAATGAAAAACAGAACTCCTCCAAATGATGTTATGACCTGGAATACTGTATATCTGTGCTCAGGTGGTTTAAGTTAATGCAGCACAAGAGCACTCATCTGTGCTGTCAGTGTTCATGTCCCCTCATTCCTCATCACCCATACCACATTATTGAAATAACAATGTATTTTAAATCTTTTTCTCACTGTTTGTTTATTCACAATATACTAATACATAATATAACCTTGAATATTTTCCACTACCTACTATGGTGTTAAAAAACAGGCTTCAACGAGGCACTGAAGTTTGTTCATGTGCATTCGACCAAAACATTTAATCTGAGAGAACACATTCACAGCCAGCTAACTGAGTGTGGCTCAATAATAACTGCTCCTCTCTAAGAAACATTACCTAGAAGGCAGAGTTACCCAAGGACTAAACAGAGAATCACAAACTATCAACAGGCAGTCGATATTTAGTTCTCTTTTCATTTCATATTCAGAAAATGAGTCTGCCATGATAAAACCCCTTTGAATTTTTTATCACTTTGGTGGCTTCAATAACAGAGCTCACATTAGCCCGGTCTTTGATATAGAAGAAACACTGAGCACTTGTTCATTTCACTCCAGAATTAATCAGCACATAAACTCCAGGGAATCATCCCTGATATTGTCTGTAATAGCTTGTTTGATGCCAACTGACTGCCAAGTAGTAGAGGGATTCTGGCACAGGAAGAGATACTAGCCAGCTTTGTATCAGTGTTGAGACAACCGTTGTAATTGCACTACCTGGATACATAACACAGCCTTCCTAATTGATACTAAAATCTATCTTGTCTTACAATTCCCATGTGATTCCCTCAATGCAAAAACAGCCATGAATAAAAAATACAGCATACTGAAATGAGTGACAAGAAATGCAGCTGACAGGACAATAATCACTCTTTTGAAATTAAACCCTGGTGTGCTAAGAGGATATTGGATATTCCACTTCTTGTTTCTCGCAATGACACAGTACAGTCTGTCCAGACTGAAGCCCTTCATTATAGAGTCTGTAAGAGGCACTGCTGAATACTTCACTGACAGAGAAAAATCACTCATCTTCACTGTGTACATAATGCAGTACCAACAGTACCAACACACCTACATATAGGCTTTGATTTATTCTTTTTATGGTCTGATTGACGGGATATATTAGGATCAAAGTACATTAGTACAGAGCAACACTGTCCTCATAGTTTCAGTAGTAATATGGAGTGATAGTGTAATTATGATTCCTCAAAATGACAGATAACCATTATTTACAGTCACAGAAAAGCTTGGCGTGTCTTTAATGACAGGTGTGTCTCACACACACATACTTGTTGATCTTGTTTCTGTATTTCTAGTCATTGTCTGGTGAGTAAGAACCATAGTCCATTGAAAGCCACTGGTGCCAGAGTGTCAAACCTATGGCCCAGGGGTCAAAACCAGCCCACCAAAGGGTCCAATCCATGCATTCACAAAGAGCAAATTGTACACTGATGTTATTAACAGTCAAGGGCATTATTTATATGCATTTATTTTACTGGTTTAAACCACGTTGGGCTGTATGGGGCACTTGAACTAAAATGAATCTGACACCCCTGTACTGGTGAAACAAGGTTTTAGATCCTTAAACTTTGCAAAAATACCAATACCACTCTAGGAAAATACTCAACAACAGGTAAAATGGGTAGCTTCAAAACCTTGCTTACTTACTAAAAACTATTACCAGAAACTCAACTTAAAGAGAAGGAAAAGTAGTTAATGTGCTGTAAAATGGCTCATATCAATGTTTTGCTATGTAATAGTAAATCATTGAAATTGACATAATGGTTTTAAATTAATAGGAAATATTTAATGCTATCTATTCTGATTGTTTAAGTATACTTGTCCATTCATTACATGTGCTGCAAATGTAATGAATGAACATTATATTTAACCAAATTATTTAGCAGGCTAGCTACGTTTATGTTATTACTGAGAGTAACGGTACCTGCTAGGATGGAAAAGTACTTTACCATTACTACATCTGTTTTTAAAGATGGAAGTGGGAGAAGGGATGCCATTACACGTGTGAATATATGACAGCTGTATTTTCAGAAAAAAAAAAAAAAATCACAGGCCGTATCTGAAAACAAACTGTCACAACAAATCGCTAGAGCAGTGAGCTAATTACTTAGCCTAGCATTCTAACAAACAACCAGAAATAAACAGCCGCTATCACACAGCTACAGGCTAACACTCTGCTAGCAAAGAAGTTAAACACAACGATGCTCATACTTCAGAGACTTTTTCAGTAAAGAAGCCGCACACGATAAATCTAAGCCTACAGAGAAAATGGTTGTCAGTGCTTGTGAATTTTCTTGAAACTGACTCCAACACGCAACACTTTTTAATCCTGATCAGCCGCACGCTGTCATTCATTGAGTCCCTCGTGAATGTCGTTTAATTCTTGGCACGAAAAAAAGGAAGTTACCGTTAGCTCGACTGACTCACCCTGGGATGATGTAATCCTGTAGTTCCGTCTTCTGAAAATGTTACGGTTTATAAAGCATATTCCTCTAGTATTTAGGACGTGACAGCTGGGGTTTCACCTCTCGGTTTGTCCCTTGACAGCAGCTGCTTAAGATGCAGTAAGTGTAGCGGTGGAGAGGAGACACTCAACGGGCACTGAGCGAGAGCCGGCTGACCAATCACAGGCCGGGATTCCCTTACAGGGTACCGTAAACACAGACCCGGAGCATTTACCGTAGTTACTGTAAATGCAGATTCCGACATTTCTGCAGAGTTTCTCCTCACCTGGCTGTAATTGGTAGGGTTTTTCAAAATAAAAAAAAAAGGTGTGTGTGTATGTGTGTGTGTGTGTGTGTGTGTGTGTGTACAGACATATTAACTGTAGGGTTTTTCAACAATAAAAAGCCTTATTAAAAATGCCAGATAATGAGTATTAATCACTTTCCCCCCTTTTATGACGAAATACTCAACTGTTTGTACAATTTCAATTCATTAAAACTGATTCTCTCACAGACACACACACACACACACACAATAGGGTTTTTCAAAATAAAAGCCATATTAAAAATGGTAAATAATGAGTATTAATAATTTTACCTAATTTTACAAAAAATGTCAAATAATGAGTATTAAAAACTCTATCTATCTATCTATCTATCTATGTATCTATGTATCTATCTATCTATCTATCTATCTATCTATCTATCTATCTATCTATCTATCTATCTATCTATCTATCTATCTATCTATCTATCTATCATGTCTTTTGTAATTCTATTTATCACAGCTAAAGCCACTCCTGACCACGTCCATTAGCACATAATGTTGCAAAAGGCAATCCTTTGGCTCTGCATTATTAAATCACAAAAATGGTGCTAACACATTTGTTGCAGGCATCTGCTTTGGTCACAGAACGTCAGTGAATGACAGCGCAGCGTCACAGAACGTCAGCCAATGGGAGCGCAGCGTCACAGAACGTCACCCAATGACAGCGCAGTCTCACAGAACGTCAGCCAATGACAGCGCAGCGTCACAGAACGGCAACCAATGGGAGTGCAGCGTCACAGAACGGCAACCAATGAGAGCGCTGCGTCACAGAACGACAGCCAATGAGAGTGCAGCGTCACAGAACGTCAGCCAATGACAGCGCAGCGTCACAGAGCGGCAACCAATGGGAGCGCAGCGTCACAGAATGGCAGCAAATGACAGCGCAGCGTCACAGAACGTCAGCCAATGGGAGCACAGTGTCACAAAACGTTGGCCAATTGGCGCGAAGCGTCACAGAACGTCAACCAATCAGAGCGCAGCGTCCCAGAACGGCAGCCAATGACAGCGAAGTGTTACAGAACAGCAGCCAATGACAGTGCAGCGTCACAGAACGTTAGCCAATGGGAGCGCAGCGTCACAGAACGTCAGCCAGTAGGACCATCGCATCACAGAGCGTCAGCCAATGGGAGCGCAGCGTCACAGAACAACAGCCAATGACAGCACAGCGTCACAGAACGTCAGCCAATGGGAGCACAGCCTTACGGAACGTCAGCCAATGGGAGCGCAGCGTCACAGAACATCAGCCAATTACAGCGCAGCGTCACAGAATGTCAGCCAATTGGAGCGCAGCGTCACAGAACGTCAGCCAATGACAGCGCAGCGTCACAGAATGGCAACAAATGAGAGCGCAGCATCACAGAACGGCAGCCAATGGGAGCGCAGCATCACAGAACGTCAGCCAGTGGGACTGTAGTGTCACAGAACGTCAGCCAGTGGGAGCGCAGCATCACAGAACGTCAGCCAATGGGAGCGCAGCATCACAGAACATCAGCCAATGGGAGCGCAGCATCACAGAATGTCAACCAATGACAGCGCAGCATCACAGAACGGCAGCCAATGAGAGCGCAGCTTCACAGAAGGAAAGCCAATGGGAGCGCAGCGTCACAGAACGTCAACCAATGACAGGGCAGTGTTACAGAACGGCAACCAATGAGAGTGCAGCGTCACAGAACGTCAACCAATGGGAGCGCAGCGTCACAGAACGTCAGCCAATGACAGCGCAGCGTTACAGAACGGCAACCAATGAGAGCGCAGCGTCACAGAACGTCAGCCAATGACAGCGCAGCGTTACAGAACGGCAACCAATGAGAGCGCAGCGTCACAGAACGTCAGCCAATGACAGCGCAGCGTTACAGAACGGCAACCAATGAGAGCGCAGCGTCACAGAACGTCAGCCAATGGGAGCGCAGCGTCACAGAACGTCAGCCCATGACAGCGCAGCGTCACAGAACGTCAGCCCATGACAGCGCAGCGTTACAGAACGGCAACCAATGAGAGCGCAGCGTCACAGAACGTCAGCCAATGGGAGCGCAGCGTCACAAAACGTCATCCAATGGGAGCGCAGCGTCACAGAACGTCAGCCAATGGGAGCGCAGCATCACAGAACGTCAACCAATGACAGGGCAGCTTTACAGAATGGCAACCAATGAGAGCACAGTGTCACAGAACGTCAGCCAATGGGAGCGCAGCGTCACAGAACGTCAGCCAATGGGAGCGCAGCATCACAGAATGTCAACCAATGACAACGCAGCGTCACAGAACGGCAGCCAATGAGAGCGCAGCGTCACAGAAGGAAAGCCAATGGGAGCACAGCGTCACAGAACGTCAGCCAATGGGAGCGCAGCATCACAGAATGTCAACCAATGACAGCGCAGCGTCACAGAACGGCAGCCAATGAGAGCACAGCGTCACAGAAGGAAAGCCAATGGGAGCGCAGCGTCACAGAACGTCAACCAATGACAGGGCAGCGTTACAGAACGGCAACCAATGAGAGCGCAGCGTCACAGAACATCAGCCAATGGGAGCGCAGCGTCACAGAACGTCAGCCAATGACAACGCAGCGTTACAGAACGGCAACCAATGGGAGCGCAGCGTCACAGAACGTCAGCCAATGGGAGCGCAGCGTCACAAAACGTCATCCAATGGGAGCGCAGCGTCACAAAACGTCAGCCAATGAGAGTGCAGCGTTACAGAACGGCAACCAATGGGAGCGCAGCGTCACAGAATGTCAGCCAATAGGAGCGCAGCGTCACAGAACGTCAGCCAATGGGAGCGCAGCGTCACAGAACGTCAGCCAATGGGAGAGCAGCGTCACACAATGGCAGCCAATGACAGCGCAGCGTCACAGAACGTCAGCCAATGGGAGAGCAGCGTCACACAATGGCAGCCAATGAGAGCGCAGCGTCACAGAACGTCAGCCAATGGGAGCACAGCGTCACAGAATGTCAGCCAATGAGAGTGCAGCGTCACAGAACGTCAGCCAATGACAGCGCAGCATTACAGAACGGCAACCAATGAGAGCGCAGCGTCACAGAACATCAGCCAATGGGAGCGCAGCATCACAGAACGGCAGCCAATGACAGCGCAGCGTCACAGAACGTCAGCCAATGGGACCATAGTGTCACAGAACGTCAGCCAGTGGGAGCGCAGCGTCACAGAACGTCAGCCAATGGGAGCGCAGCGTCACAGAACGTCAGCCAATGGGAGCGCAGCATCACAGAATATCAACCAATGACAGCACAGCGTCACAGAACGGCAGCCAATGAGAGCGCAGCGTCACAGAAGGAAAGCCAATGGGAGCGCAGCGTCACACAACGTCAGCCAATGGGAGCGCAGCGTCACAGAACGTCAGCCAAAGGGAGCACAGCGTCACAGAACGGCAGCCAATGACAGCGCAGCGTCACAGAACGTCAGCCAATGGGACCGTAGTGTCACAGAACGTCAGCCAGTGGGAGCGTAGCGTCACAGAACGTCAGCCAATGGGAGCGCAGCGTCACAGAACGTCAGCCAATGGGAGCGCAGCATCACAGAATATCAACCAATGACAGCGCAGCGTCACAGAACGGCAGCCAATGAGAGCGCAGCGTCACAGAAGGAAAGCCAATGGGAGTGCACCGTCACAGAATGTCAGTCAATGGGAGCACAGCGTCACAGAACGTCATCCAATGGGAGCGCAGCATCACAAAATGTCAGCCAATGGGAGCGCAGCGTCACAGAATGTCAGCCAATGGGAGCGCAGCGTCACAGAACGTCAGCCAATGGGAGCACAGCGTCACAGAACGGCAGCCAATGACAGCGCAGCGTCACAGAACGTCAGCCAATGGGACCGTAGTGTCACAGAACGTCAGCCAGTGGGACCGTAGTGTCACAGAACGTCAGCCAGTGGGAGCGTAGCGTCACAGAACGTCAGCCAATGGGAGCGCAGCGTCACAGAACGTCAGCCAATGGGAGCGCAGCATCACAGAATATCAACCAATGACAGCGCAGCGTCACAGAACGGCAGCCAATGAGAGCGCAGCGTCACAGAAGGAAAGCCAATGGGAGTGCACCGTCACAGAATGTCAGTCAATGGGAGCGCAGCGTCACAGAACGTCATCCAATGGGAGCGCAGCATCACAAAATGTCAGCCAATGGGAGCGCAGCGTCACAGAATGTCAGCCAATGGGAGCGCAGCGTCACAGAACGTCAGCCAATGGGAGAGCAGCATCACAGAACGGCAGCCAATGAGAGCACAGCGTCACAGAATGGCAACCAATGAAAGCGCAGCGTCACAGAACGTCAGCCAATGGGACTACCGCATCACAGAACGTCAGCCAATGGGAGCGCAGCGTCACAGAATGTCAGCCAATGAGAGTGCAGCGTCACAGAACGGCAGCCAATCGGAGTGTAACGTCACAGAACATCAGCCAATGACAGCGCAGCGTTACAGAACAGCAACCAATGACAGCGCAGCGTCACAGAACGTCAGCCAATGGGAGCGCAGCGTCACAGAACGTCAGCCAATGGGAGCGCAGCGTCACAGAACGTCAGCCAATTACAGTGCAGCCTCACAGAATGTCAGCCAATCGGAGCGCAGCGTCACAGAACGTCAGCCAATGGGAGCGCAGTGTCACAGAACGTCAGCCAATGGGAGCGCAGCGTCACAGAACGTCAGTTAATGAGAGGGCAGTGATCAGAGAATGTCAGCCAATGACAGTGCAGGACCACAGAATGTAAGAGTGCAGTTTTACCAGTCTGTGCTGCCTCCCCAGCAGACGACAGCATAGCAGAGTGTACTGGCCACAGCCACATGGGACAACATGTGCAGTGACTGGGCAGGGCAGGAGTCAAAAGACCTGAGCCTCTTCAGGAAAAATAGCCGACTGTTCTTTTCAATAGAGTGAATCTGTGTTTAGGGACCAGTCCAGCTTGTTGTCATGATGTACACAAAGATATTTTTTATGTCTGCACCACCTTAATGTCCACCCCACATAACAGTGACTTTTCTACTGGTAGAAAAAGACCTCATTTTACCAAAATATAAAAATTCAGTGAAAGCTGAAATTTTCATCCGACCCCAGGGTGGAGAACTCATTGGCCTTGTATTCCTGTCAAAACTCAGCTTAGGATTCTTTTGTGCAGGTGATGAAAAATGTTCGGAGCAGCCAAAGAACCCCAATTTACTGGATTGCAGAATGTTGCTCCAAATCCATTCCCTCTATTTATGCATTTATTTTCTCCTACCCAATTTGGGTGATGAAAGGGAAGAGCATAGTAAAAGATTTCATCAGAATATTTCTGAAATGGACACCAGGGTGTTTCAGCTCATACCTACTGGCTATTACTGTTGCAAGAGTCTGAAACAGTTGACAGGAACTTTGAGTCAAGCAGATTACTCAAGATCAGATGTTTTACCTCTAGTAAAACTAGGTGAATTCTATGTTTTAGTCCTTACAGAAATACACCATTTATTATCCTATTATCCTGGAGGATTCTGTTGGGTTTCTGTAAATTGGCTTAGAGTCTGGTTTTGACCAACTCTATATATAAAGTGTCATGAGATAACTTTTTTGTGTTCTGGTGCTATATAAATAAAATTTGATTGATTGAGTGATTTGATTGGTTTTCCCCTGTAAGTCGCTTTGGAAAAAAGTGTCTGCCAAATGCATAAACATAAACATTTATTATTGTAAAATGAATATTCTAAAAAATAAAAAGCCATGATCTGAAGTTGTAATTTTAAAACACTTTTATTAATTTTTAAGCAAAAACAGAAACTGCAAAAAACAGATAGGTCTATTATCAATCAATACTGAGCTTTTAAAAATCTTATAGCATTTGCTCTAATGAAAAGCTGAGGCCTCCTTCAAGTGTGAGTACAAAAAGAATAAAGCCCACAGAGTTATAACCGCTTCACATAGTGACACATATAAGAAAAACAACAAAGCTGAAGATATTTGAATAATATATTGAAAGTCATGCAGAGGAGAGAGGACAGGTTACATTCAACAAGCTGGAAGCATCCAAGGTGTACTGAGGCACATTTTCTAAATTGCTTCACACATTTAAAAAAATAACTTCAGCTCAGTAACCACAAATGTAATGTTTGTGTTATCTGTCAATTATGTTATTGCTGGCTTAGGTTACCTGTTGAGGAAGATGATGCAAACTTTAATCCTTAGGCCTGTATCAGTTCAAAACCAAGTTCATTTTTAGTTAAATAACTGCAACACAAATGGCTTGTGGTCAGAAAATTTGACACAAATTCCTGTTGTTCTTTTTTTTTGTTTGTTTGTTTGCCTAACACAAACACATCTGATGGTCAGTTATCCCAGCAAACCAACCCAGGTACAGTCACTGAAGTATGCGTTTTTGATTAACATGAACACTAATAGGATTAGCGTTTGAGTTGGTGCTGAGAAAAACCTGTATTTCCGAATGTGCTAGCGACACTGAGTGTGCTTCATGTTTGTCGTGAATATTAAAGAAAATACCTGGGTTAGCTCTTTGTTAGCTCCTCATGTATGGCTGGATCCCGGAGTCATACCGTGTTGTGCAAGTGATAATCTGCTCACTATCTGTGTGTGTTCACCACAGTGGTTAGAAAGGAGCAAATACAGCATTTAGAGATGTCAACCATTTTAGAGCAACTTCAACAGCATGTGTAAAAGCGTGTGAAAAGAAAACATAAAAACATTTTTCCTTTTACAGCTTCACATTTACAGCTGGGATACTGCAGAGAAAAGGACACAGCTGCTACATTGTGGGAGGGTGGACGTCATCTCACTGAGGCACACTCCTGTCACACTAGCTACTCAAGTGAAAGTTGGTCTTGTCAGAATAGATAAATGTTCAACTGAATGATGGCTGAACAAACCATTAGTTATTTTGAGGTGCTGTTGCTGAGCTGGCAGTGTTTATTATAAATCTACTATAGTGGCTCTGGCCAACCCTAGCTGGAGCTGCAGCAGAGAATTACAAACACACAACAAAAAAATGAGAAGTTGTAAATCCTGTTTTCTAACTTGTCAGCTAATTTGCAAAAAAAAAAAAGGGACACATTAACCCGTAAAGACCCAAACAGCCACCGGCGATCAAAACCATCTACTGATCTAAACTGTTTAATACCTGTTGATCCACTAGTCCTATCAATACATGTAAATAAATGGTGTAAAATGCAGTTTGTTGTCTTTTCATGGTCATCAGATATGACCCATTTGGACGTTCAGAGGCTCCATAGTGAACGTGGAGTTATTGATTCACCAGTAAAACCCATGGAGTTTGATAAATACATTCAATTATTGATATCGTTGCTGAAAAAGTCACTATTTCTTAATTTTTGTTAATAATCTTTGAATTTGCTCTGAGTTTTCATGAACATCAACATAATCAGTGAATTAAACATAAAAAAGAACATGATTTACACTGAAAAATGCAAAACACAGAGGATGATATTATAATAAATGGTGATAAATCGCTTAAAAATGGCTAAATATTGCATTCCACTCAACATGGCAACCTTTCACTGATTATTTTAATAATACAAATGTGTAAACAACTTAGGATGGGCAATATATGATGTCCTCAGTTTGGTTTTTGATGTTCAGTGTTTACTGTTGTTTGTATGCTTTTTGTTTTACTGCGTGTTCTCATTTTTGTTGCATTGAGCACAATGAACGTACATGAACACGTTTTTGTTACTATGTGAAAAAACTCAATAAAGAGAATTAAAAAAAAAAAAAGGCTAAATATAGAAGATAAATGCATTTGAGAACTGCCACAAAAGTAGCACTGGGTCTTTATGGGTTAACTGTGGTAGTTTTGGCAACTGCTTATGAGAATGAGTTAGATATCATCTCATGTCTACGTATTTACTATTAGTTTTGTGAAAGTGAGGTGGATATCAGATGCTAGTTAACCCTTGTGTGGTGTTCAGATTTTTGTTATTCAGTCAGTGTTCGTGGGTGCAGTGGACCCGCTGCATTTGTGGGTTTTTAATTCAACATAATCAAACAATTTTGGGTTAAAATACTCCACAGATCTTTACTTCATCCCAATTACAAGTAATATAAAAAGCATATGTTTAATATTTGCCTTTTGCCTTTGCTAGATCACACAGTGCTACTCATTTTTAGTTTGTTAAATGTAATATTATATATATATTAGAGGGGAAAAAATCATTAAAAAAAGTAATTACTCATTATTTTTCTTTTAATAAAAAAATGAAAACGGGTTCCACATACCCAAACACCATACAAGGGTTAATTGAGAAAGTATGAGGCAGGTTTTAACCAATAATCACTTAGGTCACCTGATTTGGTTAATTTAGTGGGGAAACATTGTCCCAAACTAACAACATTCTGAAGGTCTACTGTCTAACTTTTCTATATAGAAAAGTATCTCAAAATATATATTTCTCTTCCATATTAATATGGTTATGGGCAGCATTGTAAATTCTTAATTATAAATCATATCCCTTCAAAGTGTTTTTTTGAGGGATCTACAACCTCTAAAATATAGGCTACAGTTGTTTGCATGAAAGCTTTCCGTAAATTGCATTTAAGTAAGAAAAAAAAAAAAAAAGAAAGAAAAAAAGACATTTGGCTAGCTACCAGATAGTGTTTGTACAACAGGTTGGTTTGGTGTTTAAGGAAAACCAGGTATGAACTGAAAACTGTTTGTATCTAACTAGAGCATCTGCTGAATTAAATTATAAATTATTACCATACAGCATTCCACATTGAAACAAAACACAACTCACTCCAAATAAACAAAAGTTGTGCTCTAGCATTCAACGAAGAATATTTTAGACACAAGAATATCAATAACAATAGTCTTTAGAAATATACTATAGAATTAAATATAACCACAGTTTTATACAAGTTTTACAAGGCATGTTGCACTGACGGAGCTGGGAAGTATCATTGAAAATAGCAACAGAGTGAATCCCTCTGGTTCAAAGTAGCATAATTCGACTGATTATTTTTCAGTTAATACATTCAAAGAAACCTGGAGTTAGCATTTCCTGTTTTGCTATCGTTATTTGGTGAGCATCACCACTGGAAGACACCCTGACATTCAGAGAAGTTCATGACAAATTGACAGCAAGGGATCATGTGTAGGAAATAAGACCAAACTATGTGTTACTGAATACCCAATTTATGACTCACTGCTGAGTGAAAGTTTGACCTATTTTCAGACTGTTGATAACAAACCATGAATGTCCAAGTATGAACTAGAGCAGGGGTGTCAAACTCATTTTCTTTCAGGGGCCATATTCAGCCCAATTTGATTCCCAGAGGGCCGGACTAGTCAAATAATAGCAGAATAGCCTATAAATAATAACTCCAAATTTTTTTGTGCAAAAAATAACATTAGATGATGAAACTATTTTATCCAAAACAAAAAAATGTGAATAACTGGAAAAAAGTGAAATTTCTGCAGAAAAACAAATACAATTTTATCAATATTCTGCCTCAACTTATGATTCATACAGTGTGCATTACAGATCAGATCTACCAAGACATAAAACAGGCAGAATATTGTTAAAATTGCACTTATTTTTCTTTAGACATTCCAGGTCGTTCATATTTGTTCAGGTTATTGAGGTTTTATTATTAAAGGATATCAGAGTTTAATGTTCTTTGCAGTAAATCAAAGAGAAAAAAATGGGTGTTGCCATTATTTATAGGCATGATGTCATATTATTTTTTTCACATTAAACCAAGAAGAACATTTGGAGTCATTATTTTTAGGTTATTATGTTGTGATTTTTGAGTTTGATGCCCTTGACTGTTAACATTTTCAGGGTAATTTTTGCATTTTGCACTTTGTAAATTCATCCCGCGGGCCAGATTGGAACCGGTTTTGGCCCCCAGGCCACATGTTTGACACCTGTGAACTAGAGGGTCAAACCGGGAATATATCACCTGGAATAAATCGATGGTATTTTCAAAGGTAAGCATTGGTTATTTATATTAAACTGAAAATGGTTATGGACTCTTATTGCCTGAGAGCACCTCTTCACAAAGCTGCAGGATTGCTTGTTTAATAAAGTAAAGGTTTTGAAGTCATGTCGTTGCAATAGAAGAGAACGGCTGCTAAAAGTAAGGTCTAAAGTTCAAGCAGCATAAACCATTTTTCAACTGTGGACGTCCCTCACTCAGGAGTTGGGAGTCTGTGGAGGTGGAGTCCTATGCTCTGGAAGCCTGGGCACCCTTTTGTGAATGTTTGGCTGTTTCGTTTCCTCCCTCCATCCTCCGTCTTTTCCTTTTTTCCCGTCTCCTTTTTCTTTATTCTGTCTGCACAGTTTCAGTGCTCTAGAGATGAACACATCCAGGTCAAACAAACGCTCTTTTTGCTTGACGGGCAGCGGCTCGAAGGAACTGTCATTTACTGACTGAGAAACAGATGAAGTGGAAGAAGGAGGTGAAGGCTGTGGGGGAGGAAAAAGAGGTGAGGGAGGCGGAGACTCTGTTACAGGTGACTGGGGAGGAATGGGACAGGTGGGAGACGACGGGAGAAGAAAAGGGAGAGAATTCGAGGAAGACGTGACCGGTGGAAGCAGGTTGAACTCGTCGTAGTCGGCTGACGGTGGACGCTCAACCTCAGTGTAGTGGAAGACTGGGGTCGGCTGGTCGGTCGGAGAGAGAGGCAGAGGGGGGGAGGAGGTGTAGCAGGTGGGGGAACGTGGCTCGAATGAAGGGCTGGGACTTGGCGAATGGAGGCGAGCGTGTGTGCTTTCTACCCAGCGAGAAATCTCCTGGAATAAATCCGCAGTTTCCTCTTCTTCTTTTTCTTCTTGTTCTTCTTCTGCTTTCTCCTCCTGCATCTCCCCCAGGTCCTCCATGCTGCCACCGATAGGCTCCACAGGAACAGGGAGGCTGCTAGTGTTGCGCTTCCAATGGGACAGATCCAGGATCAGCTTAGGCTCAGAGTAGTGCTGTGGCTTCCCCTCCCTCCAAGCTATTTTATCAAGATATGAAGGAGAGCCCACTTTGTAGTCACAGGAGCGGCCGCAGTCCAGTTCTCCAAACCCTAAACCGGAAGCCCGATCCAGAGAGGAGTGGGAGTTGTCCAGGAAGCGTTCAGCTGAGCTACTGTGGGAATACTTGCGTGGGTCAACCTACATAAGACGAAGAGACAAGATTGTACAATTGTTAGCTTATTTTCAACCAAATTACATGCTGAGGTAATCATAAAGTGGTTATTTTTGACTGTTCCCCGAGTTCTGACAGACTTTAGAAAAACTGCATTTTCCTACCATGCACCATAGTCATGGAATAGTGTTCAAAACCTCTAAAACTACAAACATTCATCTCTGTCAATGATCTTAAAAGTATCATGGAGAATGCAGTGAAGGAGAATAGTCACTGTTTTTCTTGATGGCAGTATGGTTGAATATTCTGTTTTATTGTTCATTGTGTATCATGTACAGTATGTGCTTTATATGGTTTTGACTTTGTATGGCTGCTACCTTGGCCAGGTCTGTTTTGCAAAAGAGATGTCTAATCTCAAATGGGACTTCCTGGTTAAATAAAGGTAAAATAAATAAATAAATAAACAAGTGGTGCCAGGCACAACAAACACAGCCCCTCACACATATTGTAGCTTATTTTGACATCGATCCAGCTGATGTCATCATGTATATACATGTGCTGATGTCATCATATCAATTGCCTCTATATATGTGCCAAGTTTTAAGTGAATTGAAACAAAATTGAGGTTTTTAGAGACTTTTGAAATTTTACCCATTATAAGTAAATGGGAGGCAAAAACGATTGACCAAATTCATAAAAAATTTGAACTTTGACCTACTTACTGTACTGAACTGTTTGACCTAGTTACTGATACTGTATGTCTGTTTAGAATGGGAGGACCCCAGGAAGAGTAGTTGATGTCCTGCATCAGCTAATGGGAATCCTAATAAATAAATAAATACTTTTAACATAATGTAACCACATATATTGTGGGTCACTGGCAATCTATAAACCCAATTAGGTATGAATTCAACCAATAATTTTGCTGCTACAAACATTTGAGATTTCGGCCATTAAAAAGTAAATTTAAAAAAAAATAAAAAATTTAAAAAATTCATAAAAAATTGTAACTTTGACTTATTGTTCCAAAAATGTAACCACATATATTCTGGCTCACTGGCAATCTATAAACCCAGTTAGGTATGAATTCAACTAATAATTTTGCTGCTGCAGACATGTACATTTTTGCCCATCTGTCCATCAGTAAGTGGAAAAAAAAAGATTTAAAAAATGTATTAAAAAATTTAAACTTTGACCTAGTTTTCCCAAAATGTAGTTGACATCTATTCTGGGTCACTGGCAATCTATAAACTCAGTTTGGTACGAATTCAACCAATAGTTTTGCTACTACAAACATTTGAAATTTTGTCCATTAAAAAGTAAATTAAAATTTTTTTAAAAAGATTTTTAAAAATTCATAAAAAATTGTAACTTTGACCTATTGTTCCAAAAACGTAAGCACATATATTCTGGGTCACTGGCAATCTATAAACCCAGTTAGGTATGAATTCAACCAATAGTTTTGCTGCTAGAGTGTTAACATCAAACAAAAAAACAAACCGAACGAAAAACAATACCCCTTGCCTCCCCTTCGGGGGGGTGGGGTAATAAGTAAACACTGCAACGTGATGATGATGATGAGAATCCATCTTTAAACGGTAATTCCACAGTTTCGAAATAACAAATAGGACACATATCCAACCTGTGCCTCCTCTAACAGAGAAGTAGAGTTTGCCCGAGGGTCTCTCTGCACCTCCTCGTCTTCAGTGGTGTCTCCCATATCTGAGGTAATGTGTCCGGGGGGCATGCAGCGACACTTGCCACCAGAGTGCTGCCAGCATACATCTGTTGATAAACTGTTCTCATACCTGGAGGAAGTACCAGAATGGGAGGATTTATGTCTTATTTTATATTTACATAAAAACCATGGAGCTTGGTGTGTTAATAGAATCAGATTTGTTCATCACCATTCATAACACAACTTTCACCAAAACAGCTTTCCACCCACTGAAAAATATAATCAGAATTAAGTTTTCTGTCTCTAAGAGGAGCCAAGGGAAGCTCATCCACACCTTCATCTCTAGTGGCATCCATTATGGTAATGATCTTATAACTGGACTTCCAAAACAGAGCATTGAGCGGCTGCAGCTCATTCTGAAAAGCTGCTGCCAGGTCTGAAATCTGCAGCTTACAGTTAGAATAGATTGTCAAGTGCTGCTACTAGTCTACAAATCACTGAGTGGTTTAGGCCCAGAATACATCAGTGATATGTTTAAGGAATATGAAGCGAGTAGGATCCTTAGATCGATGGATCAGATCAGCTAGTTGAGCCCAGAGTCTAAAGACTAAACACAGAGAAGTGTGTTTAGCTGCTGTGTTCCAATAAACTGGAACAAACGGCCAGTAGAGATTAGATCAGCTCTAAATATAGACATTTTTATATTATTATTTATACATTTCTTTTTCATGAGCTTATGAATGAACTCTATAACTCACACTTTTTTTCTTATCGCATTCTAAGTCTTAATTTAGTCTTATTTCTATGTAAGTTTGGAACACAGTATATGCTTTTAATCATTTTAATATAGATTAATACAGTTACTTTAGTCTTGTCCATTATTTTATGTATTCTTTTCTAATTACACATCATAATGTTCTGATCTTTTATTGTTTTATTTTATTTTTTATTTTATTGGCTTATTTAAAAGGGACCATGCAAATTTCTGAACATTTCTATATAAAAAATACACCTACGTAAATATGCCAGAATTAGCAAAAATAACTACTTTTCATCTGCAGTCCCTAAATAAAAATAAATAAAATAATGAATAAAAATGTTCTGATCTTTTATTGTTAAAGATTTTGTTTTGATCTCCCTCTAGGTGTTCCTTTTATGTAAAGGACATTCTTTGTGTGTGAAATGTGCTGTATAAATTAACATGCATTGGCATTTTTTGTTCAGTATGGTACATGCATAATGTAAACGGTAGCGGAAAATATTAATAGTTTAGTTTATAGCTTATGTGTTAAATTTATGCTTTGTCAGACATTTTCCCTATTTTGCTGTTTTTATGACATGTGACTTCAATCCCTTGTATCTGACTTGAGGACCACTAAATGCACCCACCTGTCCCAGTGGATGCTTGAGGCCTGACTGTTGCTGTTACTGAGGCTCTGCTCAGTGATCAGACTGTCCTCCAGTTCGTCCTCGATGCGGAAGGGATGTGTCGACGTCGGCTCATCCTCTGGACAGGAGTACTGCTGGAGGAACGGGTGGGACAGTGCCGCCTCAGCTGTTAGCCGATCCATAGGGTGAAAAGTCAAGATACGCTCAAGGAAATCCACAGCTGAGGGGGAGAGGGACAAAGAGTGGGGTAAAACAAAACAAAACAGAATAAAAAAAAAGATCCCTATTCTCATCTCTTAAATTATTCAGAGATGCTGCCACTTGCTGTTCTATTTTCTGAACATTTCCATTTCTTTTAGCCTTCTTTCTTACAAGTGCTTGATCTATCTCCTTTTTCTCACCCACCACTCACCTTGAGCGTCCACTTCAGGCAGCAATTCAGAGAAGGGTTTCTTGACTCTCCATCCATGACTGACATATGAAGGCATCACCTAAAAACAACCAGCAGAGCCATTCATTTTTTTATGTTTATAGATATAAATAGCCAAACTATCCAAAAGCATCTACTGATCTAAAATGTTTAACCCTTTCATGCGTTGTGGTCACTACAGTGGACAGCTATTCTACAGCTGTTCTCTTGTGGGTTTAGTTGTTTTAGTTCCATATCAGCCAACACAGTGGACGCTTATGCATCATCTCATAAACTGCAATTCATACCATTACTGTAACTTTGCTGTTCTTGATTGGTTCTAGAGTGGAAATCAATTGTTAATTGTTATTCTTTGCATATTATCTCTATGAAGTGAGTAATAACTAGTATTAGAATATGTTAAAATGTGAGAAAACATCAGATTAGTTGCATTAAACATGGTTTCATTTCACTGTTTTCATATCACTTTATCATACTGGGTTTTAAATACATGTTTCTTTGCTTCAAGAAAAAAATTTGTGGTGTTACTGAGTGGACATTTTTGTAAATCTATGAAAAAAACCTCAATCTCATTGTTTTTTTCATGCCTAAGGAGGAATAAAAACACTCAAAAAAAAAAAAAAAAAAAAAAAAAAAACTCAACTAAGGTTCTGATAATTCATGCATGAAAAGGTTAATAACTTTTGAACAATTAATCCTATCAATACACTGAAATAATTTAGTTAAATATAGTTTGTCAGCTTTTCAGTGACATCAGATATGACCCGTTTGGATGTTCAGAGGCTCGATAGGGAATGTGAAAACACTGTCATCTTCTACCATGTAGGTTCATAACAAACAGTGCTTGTAGATACTTGTTTTTATGTTCAGTTAATGATATATTTAGCTGAAAAAGTCACATTTTTCCAAATTTTTTTCTGTTTTGATATAATAGGCTATGAATTTAATCTAGGCTTTTAAGAAAATCAGACTCAGAATCAGCTTTACTGGCCATGTATGTGAACACATACAAGGAATTTGGCTTCGGTTTTTGTATTGCTTGCGACATACAGTTCTGGCATAAACCCAGACAACATGTGGACCTAGACATAATATAGACAAACATTTGACTGGAGACAAAGACAACAATGGGTTTAGATTTACAGTGGATTCATAATGTGATATGTACAGAGTGCAAATTGGAGTTTTTATACAGTGAGTGGATGTGTGGATCCGGTTTATTAAAAATATATGTTTATATATATATTATTGACAGTGGGTTTTACATTGTAATATGTACAGAAAGTGCAAATTGAAGTTTTTATACAGTGAGTGGATATGTACAGAAATACTGTCTGTAAAAATATATGTTTATGTATATATTATTATTATTATATTGTTGTAGTGCAAATAATTTTAAGAATAATTTTAAGAAAATTAGCATGATGAATAAATTAAATTAAAAAAAAAAAAATCCGATTTTCACTGAAAAATGCAAAATGAAAGATGATACTGTAATAAATGGCGATAAATCACTTAGGAAAGTTTAAACGTAGAAAAACAGTCATTTGGAATTCATTTCTAGCTGTTTAAGGTTTAAAGTGTTGCAGTGACATTATCTTGAGTGTAATTCTGCTCATATTATATATATTCTTGACATGAATATCCCCTAAGCATTAATAAAGTTCATCTCAATCCATGAGACACACTGTACAGGTTCAACACGGGTGCCCTATTTTTAACCGCGAATGTGTTTCTTCTATTATGTAACAAAGAGGTCAGTTCAGTATTTAAAGGATGAGGTCACAGACAAAGATCATCACTGCATTGAGTCATCACCTGCAACAAGTCATGTCTGTCCTCCTCCCTCAGCACCGGCACTGAGTCAAGAATCAGCTGCATCTGCTCCAGCTCATGGGCTCCTGGGAGAAGAACCAGGCCCAATTAGAAACAAACACCATACGCAGGATTAGTCATGTGACCGTTACAGAAGAGATCACCAGTTATAGTCAAACAAGACAAAACAATGCACATCAACTGTACAAATGACCCATCACTATATCCATGCATATTAAGTAATAACTCTGGTTTTCTTCCTGTTTTACTCAGAATCACTTCCCATAATGTGCAATAATTCCTCAAATGTGAATTATGTGCAATAAGTTTAACCAAGCAATAGTCTTCTATATTGCAATAACAATGCAATATTTATTTAATATTTATAAAAAAATAAATGCACATAGAATTAAATGATGATACATGGTATGAAACATGTGAAACTCAAGTGACTGCATCTAATTCCAGAAACTGGAAAATATTTGGTTGGAAAAACATAAAGAGATTTTTTATAACACCAAAGATCAAAAAGGCTTCACTATCATTACCTCAGCCCTGTTGGAAGTTGTGTGGTGAGCAGGATGTGGGTCATGCACATGTTTTTTGGCAGTGTGCAAAATTATCCCAATATTGGAATAATATCAGGGAAGAATGTGGAAAAATATTGGGATATGAACTACCAAGGACATGTTCTGTGCTATATTTGGGTCATTTAACAGGAAAAGACATACCAAGTAAGGATAAATATTTGATTAAAATCCTCTTGGTAGCATCTAAAAAAGCCATCACACGAAAATGGTGTAAAGAGGACCCCCCACCCCCACCCCCCCACCCTAAATAATTGGAGAAACATTGTGGAAGAAATTCACAACATGGAGAGACTTACTTCTATCATAAGACTACAGCAAGCAACATGTGAAGATGGATGGAGAAAAAGGACAATATACAAGACGACAACTGACACTATGTTCTAAATGAAACAATAAAATATAAGTTTAAAATACAATAATAAATAAATGCATTTTTTATATAGACGCATACTGTTTTACATATCTATACATACTTTTTATAGGAAATACATGCTGTTAATACTGTTAATAGAGATACATACTGTTTCATAGATACACTGTAAATTGTACCTATTCATGATTTACCCTTTTTTTTTTTTTATTCTACTAAGCTCTATTCTTATGTTACTTTGTTAAATTGTAAAAAAATAAATAAATAAATAATTTAAAAAATAGGATATTTTCTTATCTTATTTATTTATTTATTTTAAATTTTATACTCACTCTGTTCTTATTTCTGCAGCTCTGGAGTTGTACTCGTAATTTCATTGTACACACAAAGACAATAAAGGATATTCTATTATATATTATTCCTCTAATGTATCTAACTGACACTATGTTCTAAATGTTTGTGTAGTAAAATTTCAAAAATGAAACAATAAAATATAAGTTTAAAATAAATCAATGAATAAATGCACTATTTTTATATAGACACGTACTGTTTTACATAGATAAACATGCTGTTTTTATAGGTCATACATGCTGTTAATACTGTTAATAGAGAGACATATTGTTTCATAGATAGACTGTAAATTGCACCTATTCATAATTTATCTAGTTTTATTTTCATTTTTTTAATTCTGCTTAGCTCTATTCTTATGTTACTTTCTTAAATTGTAAAAATCAAAAAACAAAACAAAAAAAAAGGGATATTTTTGTATCTTATTTTGTATTTTTTGTAATTTTAAATTCTCTCTATTCTTATTTCTGTAGCTCTGGAATTGCACTCCTAATTTCATTGTACACACAAAGACAATAAAGGCTATTCTATTATATATTATTTCTCTGCTGTATCTACTGGTAATGTAAAAAGCTTGACACTTCAGTCATGTTGCACTTCTACTCACACCTACCGGATGTGCTAGACCTGGTGTATTATTTTAGTACACCTGGGAATTTTCTTTCCCAGAGCAATTTCTTGAGCAGCCTCTCCTTTGTGAAAAAAATAAAATAAAATGTTGTTCTAAAATCAGCAGAGAAAAATCCCAGTCTTAAAAAAATGTGTCTGGGCTTTTTGGATGGATATTACTGAAGTCATTGTTGCCACTTCAAATGGATGTAGACTAAATATTGTGACATGAGCGATTGTGGCATGACTCAAAGTGTTTACATGCTGCAGCCCACACATGGTAATGCAGTGTTCTTTTTGTTTGTTTGTTTTTTTTACCCCATGTGAGTCAATGTGGAATAGAAGTTTATGTCCACCACCAGATGGAGCTATATCAACACTTGAAGTAACAAGCAAACATCAGTGAAAGAGGATGAGAACACATTGCTTTCCCTGTGGTAAACAAAAACTTATTGAGGATCCAGGTTGTAAACTGTCGTAGCTGGATAAAAACACAACAAACAATCGTAACGTCTGATGCGTAGTGAAGTTCTAGCAGAGAGGGAAACCATGAGAGTGACAATACAATGGTGTAATCCTGCTGTGTCTCCTGTGGTATGGAGTTGGTGGAGGTCAAATCAGCCTGTCAAGAGGACTACATCTGCTTCAGACAACACAAAACTCTCTGTCATCATTGTTATTCTGGTCAGGCGAAGAAGTAGCCAGCAGAAAGAAAATGAAGTGTCTTTGGTAGAGGACACTCCACAAAGAAAACCCTCAGTTCTCATTTGATGCAACCTTTCCCACTCTGATGCATGTCTTCACACTGAAAACTGGATTTTCAGCAATATAAGGCATCTATTGAATGATAATTATATACTAATACTTCATTATATCCTAAAATGTATCTGCTAAATATGTTAAATCACAATGTGTCTGCAGGACATTAACCCATAAAGACCCACAGAGCTACCGGTAATCAAAATCATCTACTGATCTAATATGTTTAATATCTTCTAATCCACTAATCCTATCTATACATATAAATAATTGGTATAAAATGCAGTTTTTAATCTTTTCATGGTCATCAGATATGACCCATTTGGACATTCAGAGGCTCTGTAGTGAACGTAGCAACACAGTCATCTTCTACAACACTGAGTCACTAGATTCTTAATGTTTTTTTCCTCTTTTTTTCTTTACTGAAAATTAATAGCTGCGACAAATAACAAAGGGAAGCAACACATATACATTTTAAGTATTGCTTCAAACCATATGAAGGTAAGTATAACAATACAAAAAATGTGATAAAAAGTTATTAAGTATTAACAAAAAGTAACTTATCAAACAATTTGAGGGTACGTTCACATTTGTGTTTTTTTTTGTTTAGGTTAATATTTTATAATATGATTTTAATTCTTTAACAAGATGTTAGGTAGGGATCTGGAGAATTTTGCTTTATGAATATGATATTTGCCCATTAGTATAATCAGATTAATTAAGAAACTTAAAGGTTAATTAGAGCATTCAAATTTAATTATCATCTCCCCTTGAGATATTGAGATGTGTTTTTGGTTTGCATTGATTCACTAGTAAAACCCATGGAGTTTGATCAGTGATAGTGGATTGAGATGCTTGGTTTATGTTCAGTTATTGATATCTTTGCTGAAAAAGTCACTTGTTCTTCAATTTTCACTGTTTTTGATATAACAACCCTCAACTTTAACCTGAGATTTTATGAACATCCACATGATCAGTGAATTAAATATAGGAAAATACCTGATTTACACTGGAGAAAATGCAAAATAAAGAGGACAATATTATAATAAATCATTTAAGAAAGGTTAAATCAAGAGAAAAATTCATTTGGGAGCTGATAAATAAGTAGCACTGGGTCTTTATAGTCATGATAACAGTCGAAGGGTCTGTTTTAGAAGCAGAAGAAGTACCTGCAAATAGCATGCGTCCAGTGAGCATCTCAGCCAGTATGCAGCCAGCAGCCCACATATCTATGGCCTTAGTGTAGTTGTTTGGGGACAAGAGCAGACGTGGGGAACAATACCACTTTGTTACAAGACCCTCGGAGAGATAGCCCTGCAGAAGCAAGTGACAGGATGGATAAGAGGGAGAAAAACAGGAGAGAAGAGAAACAAACAGGTAAGGTGAGGTCAGAGCAATAGAATGACATGCTGAAGGTACAAATCCAGCTGGACGTTGGCCTGTAGTTATACCAGTTAGAGCAGAAGCGTTGGGAAGTCGGTAACTTCAGCAAAAGACAAAAGAAAACATAATCTCTACAGCAGGGGTCTCAAACTCATTTTCTTTCAGGGGCCACATTCAACCTGATTTGATCTCAAGTGGGCCGGACCAGTAAAATAATAACATAATAACCTATAAATAATGACAGCTCCAAATTTTTAAATGATGAAAATACTTACTTTTATAAACTATCCAAACAAAAAATATGTGAATAACTTAAAAAAACTGAAATTTCTCAAGAAAAATAAGTGCAACTTTAACAATATTAGGCCTCAACTTATCATTTATACATGTGCGTCACAGATCAGATCTACAAAGACACTAAACACTTAGTAACAGGTAGGAAGTTGTTAAAATTGTGCTTAATTTTCTTTATACATTTCAGGTTGTTCATATTTGTTCAAGTTATTCACATTTTATTGTTACAGGATATAGTTTGTAAATGTAAATATTTTCATAATTTAATGTTATTTTTTGCACTTTGAAGTTGTCATTATTTATAGGCATAATGTGATACTATTTTTTTCACATCAAACCGAGAAAAAAATATGGAGTCATTATTTTTTGTAGGTTATTATGTTATTATTTTACTTGAGATCATATTGGTCTGTATGTGAAATAAACTAAAATGACTTTGACTGCCTTGACAGTGGAATTTTTGCACTTTGCAAATTCATCCCACAGGCCGGATTGGAACCTTTGGTGGGCCGCATTTGGCCCCCAGGCCGCATGTTTGACACCCCTGCTTTACAGTGATATTTGGATGTACTCTGATGTAACTTGATTTAGCATTTGACTATGAGAACTGGCTTCTTGGATATATGCCGCAGTAGAAACTATAATTCCTGTGAATCTCCACCTGCAGCTCCTGGGTTTCGCTGAGGCTTTGATGCTCTGCTGTAAAACAACACATTCTCTCATTACGGCTGACAAGGTTCTCGTCTCATTTTTTACTTTTGTATCTTGTCACCTTGTGAATAACGATGACACTGTGCGAGGAGATGAACCACAGGCGACCGAATTCACACACACAAAACGTCTTTGCCTTTAATGGGATGTTTTTTTTCTTGTTGCTTTCATTAAGAGTCTTATCAAGAAATATATCACCTCAGTTCCCAATAACAGCTTCACTCTCTATCCACATTAAATCTCAGTTGCTCCATGATGATGTACTGTTCCCAGGCATCCTATCTCTCCTGTGCTATTTATAACAGTGTTGTCTCCTTAACTTCCAGAGAAACACAGCACAGTAAATACCAGACTAGAGGAAGAGGAAGTGCACTTTAAAAAAAACACAAAAAACAGATTGTTCAAAATACTTGTACCTCTTGCCTCTTCCTAATAATAAATTAAGACCCTTATTAGAGTACCTCCTTTTCCTTCTCTGTGCCACCCTTACCTCCTTAACATCTTTGCTTTCATTTCCTCTCATATCCATCTATTTCCTCAGGTTCCTCTTGCATAATTACTCCATTTAGGCTTATGCCATGCAGACGGGGGATTTTGCCTGACCCAGATGAGTTCCATTAGTCAACACTAATGTCAGAAACGATTTTGTGAGCTTTCTCGGAACAGGTAAATTATGCTGAGCCACCTGTTAAGCGGGACATACATTTGCAGATAGATTACGCTATGTTTTTGGTTCGGCTTAAACGGGTGTTGGCACCAATGTAGATTTATGCTGTGTGTGTATGGTTGTATATGTGAATGTGGGTGTATATTTGTGGTGAGGCACTTGGTTGCTAGGTTCACCTGCACACCTGTGGGCATAGGTAGCAATCAGCCTGGAAGAGGTTATGTAAACACAAGCAGTGGTGTAGTCCAGGGTATACAGGGGTATATGGAGTATACCCACTTATTTTTCAGTCAGCATTGTGTATACCCACTTCTAAATCCTCCCTGATGCGCACCATTCAGTAATATCTGAGCCAAATTGCCCATTTTTTCCCAAGGATGGTGAAGCTATGACCCACCCTACTCTGCCTCTAATTGGCTAGTGCTTGCTGCCTTCACTGATTAGATTGGTTAACTTCAGG
The DNA here is from genome assembly GCF_902148855.1 of Sphaeramia orbicularis. NCBI lineage: Eukaryota > Metazoa > Chordata > Actinopteri > Kurtiformes > Apogonidae > Sphaeramia > Sphaeramia orbicularis. The sequence continues at coordinate 21,725,509 of NC_043965.1, forward strand.
CATGAGGACTGATGAGCCAATCAGAGGCAGAGTAGGGCGGGTTGTGCAGAGGAAAATATTGCTAACTAGCGTGGGCCACCTCTGGAACCTCATTTGACACCTCAGGTGCCAGTGCCACCCCAGCTGATTGACAGGTCACTGCACGTCTCATTGGAAGATGTGTGATTATTAGAAATGCAAATGAGAAAGGCATAATAAATGTCTTTCAACTGAGTGGCACATATCTAGAGAACCTACTTTGATGGAATACATTATTCTGAGGTAAGTTTTAAGGTGGTTTCAGAATGAGTCACTGTTTTGAACTACTGACCATATGACTCCACATTTAGAGGAGAAGAGATGTTGTCACCAATAGTTAAACTGTGTGAGTAGGCTAACGTTATGATAGGCTAACGCTATGAAAGGCTAACGTTATGAAAGGTTAACGCTATCTTATGTTGGCCTCATGTTGAATACATTTACATTCATGCAGCTGCTTGTGTGACCAGTAAAACCTACAAACTGCTCCTGATCAAGTCATGATAATATTATAATAGTGAGCAAATACTACTGATGGATATTTGGGTAAACTAAAGAGAAAAGTCTTATATGTCACTGCTTCTAAAACGGCGTTTTTCTGGACTTTAAAAAAAAAAAAAAAAGAAGCCAAAAATTTAGAGTATACCCACTTCTCCAGGGACCACTACACCACTGGACACAAGTGATCAGACCAGGTGATTTTAGCCATGGGAAGCCACACAGTTTTTCAGTCGTGCCTGTGTGTGTGACCATCTGAATGGGTGTTGTATTGGTATTTTTGTCTTTTTGTATACAAGCTTGTTTTAAGTCATTCAGCACCCAGCTTTTTGTAGGTGTTTTTTAAGATTTGCAAATAAATAATAATGGATAATAATAATAATAATAATAATAATAATAATAATAATAATAGATTGGATTCATATAGCGCTTTTCTAGACACCCAAAGTGCTTAAATAAATATTTATAATAATGAAATAATAATAAAATGTTAATGCACATCCATGGCGGACCTTGTTTTTACACACCATCACGAGTTGGAAATGTCTTCAAAATCCCTCAAGTGGTATTTTTTGTAGCTAGATCGCTGTTTCGCTTTTCTTTTTTTTTTTCTTTTCTTTTTCTTTCTTTGTATAATGGTATTATGATTATGACTGCTACTTTGTGTGTATACATATATGTATTTATGCATTTTTTTGGTCTTATTTCCTAGAAGTGTGTTTGGCTACGTGTACAGGCTTGTTAATATCATTATTATTATCCATTTTTTTTACATACTTATTTAATTTATGTATATTACTTTTTTCCTTTTTTCCTTTCAGTGAGCATTATTGATACCCTTTTTTTGTCTTCTCAAAAAAAAAGAGAACAGTGTACTTTGTATTATTGATGTCCTGTATAATATCTTATGAGACTGTTCTGACTAAACATTTGAATTAAAAAAAAAAAAAAAAAAAAGCCTGTCTCGATCATTATTGGAAAATGAGAGCAAAATCTGGTGAACTGTGTCTCAATCAGCAGGTCTGGGCCATGACTCACAGCTATTATTCACTGTAGGCTGCCTACACTAGCGCTTCCACCTATACATCACTTCCAGCAATGTGCCCCGAAGGAGAGTTCATCTTCATCACAATGTTTTAAATGTCAAAAAGTGTCTTCTTTTCTAAGCCTTGACATTATTCAAGTCTATAAGTATCATGCATGATGCTAATCCAATTGCATAGCACTTACTGTGTTCTCGTGGTATTCTCATTTCCACTCTCGCCTCTCCCTCTCACCCATTTATCATGTTTGCCCTTACCTCCTCCACAAGCCCAATTTGTCCTCACGGAACCTTACTCTCTCCCTCTATTTCCTCCCCATGTGCTGCCTCGTCTCCTCTGTTTGCCAGAAGATGACAGAGCAAAAACTGATGTTGAGTGCTCAAAGATGCCCTGACAAATATACACTCACCCTGTTTTGTCTGTCCTTGATTCCTATCCCATTTCCTGGCAAATATTTGATTGACAATGACTTTTTTTTTTTGAAGTGGAGGGATGAAATAATTTTGTGATGATAAAAGTTAGTCTGTGGACAGCTGTTTGGAGCAGAGGACAGTTTCCAAGCTTTGTAACTATATTTACTCTTGGTTTTCGTCACTGGTTCAGGCCTTTTGTCACAGCTAATCATCACTATAAAAGGGTTTGTTGGGTTCGCTCGTCCTCTCTCTTTCTTCCTCTCTTCTGTCCTCTCGTCCTTCCTCCCTCTGTCATCACCTCCCACTTTCCTCTCCATCTGATTCTCTTAACCTCAACTCCACCCCAGCTCAGTGTTTTTTTTTTGTTTTTTTTTTTGACGTCACCACCGGCTACGTAGGACTGTTCCCCTCCATATCTCTTTTCTTCACGCTTCTCCCTTCTCTCTCTTCTTACCACCATGGGTTCACCACCTCTTTTCTCACCTCTCTTCCTTCTCTTCTTGCCTGTTAAAGT